>NC_091537.1:47287651-47590681 GCF_042242935.1 Bactrocera oleae | reverse complement strand
CACGCTTTGTCGGACGACGCGGATTTCAATCAAAATGGAGGAGCGACAATGGGTAAAACTTTATCGGAGCTCAAAGAGCCACAGCGAAAGAGTTTGTAAAATTTACTAAAGAAGTCTCCCCAGAAATTGTTAAAAAATATGCACCACAAGGAATTGATTGGCAGTTTATACCCCCCTGTTCTCCCCACATGGGCGGACTCTGGGAATCAGCTGTCCCATTTAAAGAAAACGGCAGGTAATCATAAATTCAATTATGAGGAATTTACCACACTACTCGCTCGTATAGAAGCCGTACTAAATTCAAGACCCATCTCACCACTCTCGCAAGATCCCTCCGATTTCACAGCTCTTACACCTGGACATTTCCTCAGAGGAGCTCCACTTCTTGCCATACCTGAGGCAGAAGGAGACTCACTCAATTTAATAGACCGATGGGAAAAAATTAAGATACTTCATCATGAATTCAGCCATCGATGGAAGGAAGATTACCTTAAAGATCTCCATAAGAGACATCGGTGGAAAACGATCCAGAAGGAACCAAATACGGGCGAATGCGTCATCATACATGATGAATGTCTTCCTCCAACAGAATGGCGACTAGGCCGCATTGAAAAGGTCCATCGGGGACGAGATGGTCACATAAGAATAGTAGACGTACGAACACAAACTGGTATACTAACTCGACCATTAGTAAAATTGTGTTTTTTCCATCTGGTCCACCCATCGCAGCACCAAGGATGCAAAGCACCATGGCACGACACAGCCAATCATCTGCAGCAGCTGTCAGGGATGCAACCGAGGAGCAGTTTGATGAGCATCTGCCTCCACGATGCAGTCTATGCCATCGACCTCACGTCCTGAAGAGGTGCACCATTTTCAAAAGCATGAAGCCCGCTCAACGCCAACAGATCGCCAGAGCCCACGGACACTGTATGACTTGCTTGGCAGATAGTCACTCAACCTTTGAGTGTATAACCGACGGATCGTGTCAATATTGTCAACGACCGCATCATACTTTGTTCCATCGATTCCCTCGACGAGCAAATCCGTCCACAACACAGACCAGTCACCGGCACAGACAACAAGGGAATCCCGTCCAGCGCCAACGAGTACATCGGCCGAAACCATCCAGAGGGGCACGCTCACGGCCACCTCCACCACCCTATGGTCATCGCAACCAGCGGCAAAGGGCAACCGGATTGAACGCCGTAGTGAGCACTCTGCAACAGTTGCAGAGACTTCTAGGCAATTAATTCGCCTAGGGGGGCCGGGATGTTCATGCGACTTCTAATCCCGCGACATTTTACAACTAAGCTCACAATCCACCGTACAACATCATACAATACAACATAACCAACGCAACATCATACACCACCTACAACACCATATACAATTAACCAACCACACTCTACATCTACACTATACACCCACACTGCAACCACCGTCTTTTCCACCACCCGAATGATCAAAAGGGACCAGTCAGACCAGAATGGCTCTCCTTTTCGCTTTCATCCGTGACCTATAAGGTTCTAACTAAAAACGTTCCCGCAGTGTGATTTTCGTAGCCTAAAGTAAAAGTGAAATTATAAATTGTATTCCAAATTATTTAAAACCCAAAATATAAAAAAAGTGAAAGAGTGCTATAGTGCAACTGAGGATAACACCGCACCCAAGGTGAAAAAATAAGTGAAGTCAACATAGACTATACACCAGAGATGTACAATGAAGCATTGGTCTTGATCGAGGATTTATGTGTTCTTATTTCAAATTTACCACTTAATCATTATGGTATGCCATCACCTAATCGCCCAGCCACCGACTTAGTCAATATCGATTTACAACGAGAAAAGCAATATGACCATGGAAGTTTAGCAACAATTACCATGAGCAGTGAACCATTACTGACAGCAGAACAAAAAATTATTTATAATCGGATTATGCTGGTTGTTGCTGCTGAACAAGGCGGTTTTTTTTCTTGGATGCACCCGGTGGAACCGGTAAGACGTTTTTAATATCGTTAATTCTTGCCAAAATACGGTCGCAACAAAAAATCGCATTAGCAGTATCATCGTCAGGCTACTTTACTGGATGGTGGGCGAACAGCACATTCAACATTCAAGCTGCCATTGGACGTTCATAATAAACCAGATTCAATGTGTAACATCAAAAAGAATAGTGGAATAGCTGCAGTGTTGCGGAAGAGTTCTATAAAAATTTGGGATGAGTGCACAATGGCACACAAATATTCACTTGAAGCATTAAACAGAACTATGCAAGATTTAAACAGCAATAATAAACTTTTCGGTGGTGCTATCTTACTTTTGTCTGGTGACTTCCGGCAGACCTTACCGGTTATACCTCGCTCTACTTTGGCGGATGAGATTAATGCATGTTTGAAGCAAAATGATCCATCAGCAAAAATATTTTCCCAACAACTACTAGATATTGGGAACGGTAAAATAGAACTGCAACCAAATACGCAATGCATTAAACTACCAGACAATTTTTGCACTGTTGTTCAGGATAAAAATGAATTGATTCAGAGTATTTTCCCGGATATACAGAATAATTATTTGAATCATGAATGGCTTAGTCAACGGCCGATTTTGGCAGCCAAAAACATTGATGTTGACGAAATTAACTTCCAGATACAACAGTTGTTACCAGGCGATCTGATGTTTTTTAAATCAATCGATACTGTTGTTGCTGAAAATGAAAGTGTAAATTTTCCGATTGAATTTTTAAATTCATTAGATATCCCTGGAATGCCACCACATAATCTTCGATTAAAGATTGGTTCCCCTATTATTCTCCTCCGTAATTTGAATCCACTTCAATTATGTAACGGTACGCGTTTGGTCATCAAAAAGATCACCGGAAACATTCTTGAAGCAACCATTTTGGCTGGGAAGTTTAAAGGAAAAGTGGTCCTGCTGCCACGTATTCCGATGATACCATCAGATTCTACCATACCCTTCAAAAGGCTACAGTTTCCAATTCGTTTAGCTTTCGCCATGTCTATAAATAAATCTCAAGGTCAAAAAATGTCCATTTGTGGTTTAGATTTGGAAAATCCATGTTTTTCTCATGGGCAACTATATGTTGCGTGTTCACGTGTTGGGAAACCGTCGAATCTATTTGTGTTAGCTAAAGACAGGTTAACCAAAAACATTGTGCACCGATTGGTGTTAAATTAAATTGAAATTGAAAGTATTTATAATTCAAAAAAATAGATATTAATGTTTAAAAGTTTAAGACTGTCTGCCTTGCCTACCTCATTCATGAGTTTAAGCGTCACATGTTATTTACTGTATTATACTGTAATATACTTATTTGTTATAAAATTAAATGGAAATAATAAATCTGATAAATTTTTACTTTGTATGGATTTCTGCTAAATATCAAGTGTAAGAACATTTTAATTAATTGTGTTCAACGTACTTCCCCCTTCAAATCTCAATCCAGTGAATTTGTATACCAACACCAACATTTTCGTCTTTGTTCGTAAATAATTTCACTGTACTAAAGGGTTATAGTAGTAGAAAGTCAAATAAGGAGATTACCATATTTTTTTACAAATACCATCTGTGTGAAAAAGCATAGTGGACTCCGTGACTGGTGTTCTCTTATTGTTCCTCTTAGATTGTTTACTATAATGTAATATAACAAAAACTTTAGCCACAGCAACGCGTGGCCGGGTCAGCTAGTATATTTATATAAATTTGAACATATATATATAAATTAAATATGATATATACATATATAATATTAATTAATTTATAAAATTAGTTTAAGTTAATACGTTTTTTCAATAAAATATAGCAAAATAATATAAAATATACGGAAATTTATTAAAAGAATTGGTTATAGTAACAAAAATGTAACCAATGTACTAACATATGCATTTGTTAGAGGTAACAGATGGATAATCAATAGAGTATCACTTCGATGAAAATAAAGTAACAGATAGGCTTGTTACTGCAAACAAATAAGTAACAATGGCGCTAACATGTTTGTATGTTAAAGGTAACAAACTGCTAACCAAAACAATAACCCTTGGGTAACTTTTATTGCTGTTATGCGTAATATATAGGTAACCCATTCGCTAAAACATGTACATAGCAGAGGGGAAACATAGCTAACATATCCGCTAACACATGCATTTGTTACATCTAAGAGACTGTAAACAGTTTCGGTAACCAATATGTGCCACACTGCTAACTAAAATAAAACCAACAGTGTACGTATAGAAGAGTTAGCTTTGAAAGAAACAACTTGCCAAAATTGTATTCGAATAGAGGGGAAAGACATGGTACATCGCTGAACAAAAGTAACAAATATTTTAACTTGAATAAATTTGATGACAATGTGCTTACCTCAAACAAATTTTGATTTTGATAAAATATTGTATAGCTTTTGGTAATTTCTTTTCTACGCATTCAAAAAATATGTATGATGAATGTTGCTACTCTTACAACAAAATTTTCCTTTTATAAACAAAAAGTTAGTTTTAAATTTGTTGTAGTTTAAAAGGTGAAATTTTTTAAGTGTTGTAGTAAATTGGTTACCTCCGTCTTGTAGGGTACACGAGTTAACATGATATGTAGTTAACACGTTTGGTAACAAATACCCGTTTTGAAGGCCACACACGTACGTTTAATGAAATCTCGGCAGGCAATTAAAGTTTGCTGAAAATCTGAATTGCTAGCAATATTGATAATGGAGACTGCACGTTGCTAATGTTTAGTAGTTGATGCAGAGAACGTATATCATAGAGAAGGTTCAATTGCGGACCAGCGTGTGAATTGTCAAAACCTAACAAGATTTTATTAGTGAATTTCACCAAATCTGGCTCGGAAGGAGAAATTTTAACAGTGGAGAGTGAACAGAGCTGAGAATTCAATGAAAATTATGCTCAAAAACTTGCTTTGATATTACAGCTGCATGTTAGCCTTTTGGCTTATATTTTTATACGTTTATATGCAATCATATTTATTGATATAATATCATTTTGCGAATTTTTATGAATGCATGCAAAACTGATAAGATCTATTAAATTATGGAATTTCGAAATAATATTTATAGTCAATTTGGGCATTTAATAATATTATATAGTTTTTACATAATATGTATTCTTATATAATTTTATATCTTTTATCATATTAATCTTATATAGTCATATGTACATCTTTTATCATATTAATCTTATATATAATCATATGTATATCTGCACAAGTGCATTTGAATGTGCGGTTTCAGAAATTGAAATCATAATTTTATCATATATCAACACAATATAGGTGCGCGCATTGATTTATATGTACACGCATATATGTATGTAGACATAAAATTGCCGAACAAATAATGCATACACAAACCAACATACATACATATGTATATGCGTACACATGTAAATATGTCACCCGAAAAACTACAAACATTGTTTTACAAAAACAACAATCGTCACAAGTCAATATGTCAGCATAATAGGCGAAGCCCAAATTTATAGTAAATTGCACAACAACAACATTTTCATTCATGAACGCAGGCGTACTTTTAACAAGCAACCTCGCTTCATTCATAAAAACAGATACCCTCACATCCCCCCGAGCATGCTTTTGCCTACAAGCAGAGAACGTATATCATAGAGAAGGTTCAATTGCGGACCAGCGTGTGAATTGTCAAAACCTAACAAGATTTTAATAGTGGATTTCACCACTTTTGGCTCGGAAGGAGAAATTTTAACAGTGGAGAGTGAACAGAGCTGAGCATTGTATGAAAATTATGCTCAGAGACTTGCTTTGATATTACAGCTGCATGTTAGACTTTTGGCTTATATTTTTATACGTTTATATGCAATCATATTTATTGATATGAATAAAATTTTGCGAATTTTTATGAATGCATGCAAAACTGATAAGATCTTTTAAATTATGAAATTTCGAAATAATATTTATAGTCAATTTGGGCATTTAATAATTTTTTTTAGTTTTTACCTAATATATATTCCTAATAAATATTTAATATTATAATAATAGAGATTAAAATTATTACAATATATGTATGTATGTACATCTTTTATCAAATTAATCTTATATAGTCATATGTATGTACGTATGTATTTGAATGTACGCATTCAGAAAGTCAAATCATGATTTTATCACTTATCAATACACTATATGTGCGCGCATTGATTTATATGTACACGCATATATGTATGTATACATAAAATTGCCGAACAGTAATGCATACACAAACCAACATACATACATATGTATATGCGTACACATGTTAATGTCACCCGCAAAAACTACAAGCATTGTTCTACAAAAACAACAATCGTCACAAGTCAATATGTCAGCCAAATAGGCGAAGCCCAAATTTATAGTAAATTACACAACAACAACATTTTCATTCATGAACGCAGGCGTACTTTTAACAAGCAACCTCGCTTCATTCATAAAAACAGATACCCTCACATCCCCCCGAGCATGCGTTTGCCTACAAGCTTCTTTTCGCGACGATGGCAAAAGCTAAAAGTCATAAATTGGACAAATTTCTGATATTCCCTCTGGAAGGGAAAAGTTGCAACCACGCAAGCCCACAAAACACAGAAAATATTTACAAAACTGGCAACAAAGCTTTTGTCGATTTAAAATATTTTACAATTTTAAAATATTTTTCCGTGTCTCACAAAAATCTGCGTCAATATGTATGCATGCTCATATATAAACATAAATACAATTAAAGTATGCCACCTTGCGGCCAAAAATTGTCTAAATCGAACCAAAACTGTTCAAACCCCTAAGTACTAAATATATGGACCCCATTGCCTATAGTTGACCTTCTACCGAAAATATCAGTCAATCCACAAAGAAATCTCAAACGAGTATACCATTTGACTTTGCGAGAGTATAAAATGTTCGGTTACATCCGAACTTAGGCCTTCCTTACTTGTTTTCATATAAGAACTTTATTTAGATTGTTAGTTTGTATGGCAGCTATATGCCATTGAGAGAAATCAATGCCGGATTTCGTGAAGATATTTTATCTAATGAACAATTTTTCCATGCAAGAACTTGATTCCGATCGTTCCGTTTATATGGCAGCTATATGCTATAGTAATCCGATGTGAAAAATTTCTTTGGAGATTGCATTACTTCTTCTAGCAAAAACTTATGCCAAATATTGTGAACATATCTCGTCGAATGAAAAAGTTTTCCATGCAAGTACTTGATTCCGATCGTTCAGTTTGTATGGCAGATATATGCTATAGTGATCCGATCTGAACAATTTCTTCGGAGATTGCATTACTTCTTCTAGCAAAAACTCATGCCAAATATTGTGAACATACCTCGTCAAATGAAAGAGTTTTCCATGCAAGCACTTGATTCCGATCGTTCAGTTTGTATGGCAGATATATGCTATAGTGATCCGATCTGAACAATTTCTTCGGAGATTGCATTACTTCTTCTAGCAAAAACTCATGCGAAATATTGTGAACATACCTCGTCGAATGAAAAAGTTTTCCATGCAATTACTTGATTCCGATCGTTCAGTTTGTATGGCAGATATATGCTATAGTTATCCGATCTGAACAATTTCTTCGGAGATTGCATTACTTCTTCTAGCAATAACCCATGCCGAATTTCGTGAACATACCTCGACAAATGAAAAAGTTGTCCATACAAACACTTGATTCCGATTGTTCAGTTTACATGGCAGCTATATGCTATAGTGATCCGATATCGGCGGTTCCGACAAGTGAGCAGATTCTTTGTGAGAAAAGGACAGGTGCAAAATTTCAGATCGATATCTCAAAAACTGAGGGATTAGTTCGCGTATATACAGACGGACGGACAGACGGACATGGCTAAATCAACTCAGCTCGTCACGGTGATCATTTATATATATACTTTATATGGTATCCGACGTTTGCTTCTGGGTGTTACAAACTTCGTGGCAAAATTAATATACCCTGTTCACAACCATAGGGATATTGGGACAGAGAAAGCGACTTTATTTTATACTATGTATTGATATTGTGAAAGGATTCAACTTTTATTAATTAACCAATTTGTTAAATTATTAATCAATCCAATTTGTATCTTATTAATTTATATCAATGCAAAATTTTATTAATCATCCTCAAATGAGATATGTACCTATATATGACATAAAATTATAGAGGCTAAATTGAATATATTGGACAAACGTCAACCAGAGGATCGGAACTGATTATATTCGGGACATGAGGTTTGGATCAAGGTCTAGAACAATTCCATTCAAATTCAGTGCCAAACCACGTATTTTTTAAAAAATCTTGACCACGTTATTTTATTAAAATATTATTAATTTATTGCATTAATTTCTAACATTGCTCAGGTATATGTACTACAGAATATATTTTCAAGTAATTTTATAAAAATATAACTCATCCACTGACCGACATATTCTGCATTAGATTTCTAAGAATAAAAAAATCTTTATATGTGGTATATGGGAGTCGGGGTAATTCGTAGATCAATTTCACATATTTTCGGCATTAAACTAATATATGTATATCCAATATCATACGGTCAATTACATTTGCAAAGACATCCTACTTATTGACCGATACGGTATAAAGTCAACCGGAAGATTGAAAATCTAATGTTACATATATATTATATAAGAGGGATAAGTGTAGTATTGAACTAATTTTATTTATTTTTGGCATTACCAGAACAGAAGCAGGTGTCGAAATTGAACGTTGGGTGTGGTACCACCCACATTTAGGTAAAATGGGATACTTAGGTCGTACTCGATTGATTTCAACAAAATTCGATACATAAAATAACTTTAACATGACCATGTTACGTGCGAAAATATGCACTACTAACTACAAACAAGCCTACTTCCCATATAACACAACTTTAAATTCTATCTGATTCTTTCACTTTCCAGTGTACAAATCAAGCAGCACACCTAATGACATTTATGAGCAATGAATATATTGGGATAAACCTTTTCACAAATAGTGCATCTAAGATTTGCATTCTCAAGTTTAAAAATTGTCAAAGTCGAACCATAACTGTTCAAGCCCCCAGGCACGGAAGCCCATAGCTGACTTTTTATAGTGTTTTGACCGATCAATGTATGAGCTAAATAATTAAAATTCGGCGAAAATCCTTTCCTGAGAAATGTCTGTAAGATTTTCGAACTTTCGGCCAATATGTGAGTTATCTTAACGTGCATAAAATCGAATGAAAACTTTCCCTAGCTCTCATATAACTAATTTCAGGATTTTCAAACATCCAGTTGCCTTTACTGATTAAATATTGGTGATGGTATCTGAGATACCTTAACGAGACTATCTTTTTTTTCTAGTAATATGTGGTAATGCCAAAAATAGATACAGTCGCGTCAATACTACCCCTATCTCCCATACACCTTAATAAGACTTTCCAATTTCCGGTTGGCTTTATGCCGTATATATCAGTCAGTATGGAAGATATCTAAGTAAAATTAAGTAAACCTATAACATTGGATATACTAAGTATAGTTTAATGTCGAAAATATGTGAAATTGGTTTACGAATTACCCCAACTACCATATGCTACATATTACTTATATATAATAATTTTCTTTATGTGTGATATTTTTTTTTTATTTGGATTGGACTAGTTTTCTTTAAATATGCGTGGTTTAGCGCTAAATATGAATGTAATAGGTCTAAACCCTGGTTCAAACCACATAACTGTAATATAAATAGTTCCGATCCCCTGGTTGTCGTTTTCCACATCAACGCAATCAGACATATTGTAAACTTCGTGTGAATGAATCAATCCCACATATTTTTATTTTCATGGGCACGAAAAATTCGTATCACCAATTTCGTGTGAATAAAAACTTTTGTTCGAATTTCATTTATGCTATTGTGAACTTTATGCTATATTGAATTGGTGTCATTGAAAAAACTTTGTAAATTAATAAAGCCAATTATGCGACTGTTTTGACTTAAAAGCGTGTTTTTGTTTTTAATTACATAAATACGTACCTTTGTTTGTTAAAAATTAGCTGCATAAATAATGCAAATAAAAGTTTGTGGTGCTTGCCCCATTTGCGTTCTATACAACGGAAAAAATATAAGGATAAGGATTTTCGTCTATAGTGATGACCAAGGGAAAACTTTAGTTTAGCATCCCACGATTTCAGGGTTAAGAGGGGTATGGTTGGATAGAGGAGATTCTCCAGATCTCGAATATATATAATTTTTGCCGCCGGAAACTTATAGTTTTCGAGATATTTGCATTTTAAGTTGAAATATTGACAAATTTCATTTTACAATTTCTCGATTTATGGTTATCTTTTCTTTTATATTATGCACTTATTACACACTAACACTTCAATACAATGTTTCTATATATTGATTTTATATTAAATATTTTAGTATTTGTTTTAAATAAGCATTTAATTTTTACACAATTTTCGTAATATGAACCATAACAAATGGGTTCCGTGTTGTCAGATAATAAGTGTTGCCATATCCAAACGGATGAAAGCAATGAAAATAAACAAAAAACCCAATCACCCTCTACAAAATATTATGAACTTAATTTTCCTTTTAATAAAAGAAAAAGGTTTTATGGCTTAAACGTATGTTTTATTGCATCTGATAATTTCACAAATGGATCATGATGCTGATTTACTATATTTTTACGCCATATGTATTCATATATCAAATTTTCAAAATCTTCACTGTTATTATAATTATCCTTAATAAAAATTGAAGTTTATAGAGAGTGATATATTCTCTTTAACATTGCTTTTTTTTGTAAAGATTTTTTATTTGCACTGGCGGCCTTTGGCCGCGCTTCAAAAAAATAACCTTGGTCTGTCCAACACCGGGGTGTTCATAATTCAATCGCGTCAAACTTCTTTCTGCACTGGCGGCCTTCGGCCGCGCTTCAAAAAAATAACCCTGGTCGGTCCAACACCGGGGTGTTGATAATTCAATCGCGTCAAACTCCTATCTGCACTGGCGGCCTTCGGCCGCGCTTCAAAAAAATAACCCTGGTCGGTCCAACACCGGGGTGTTCATAATTCAATCACGTCAAACTTCTTTCTGCGATGGCGGCCTTCGGCCGCGCTTCAAAAAAATAACCCTGGTCGGTCCAACACCGGGGTGTTCATAATTTAATCGCGTCAAACTTCTTTCCGCACTGGCGGCCTTCGGCCGCGCTTCAAAAAAATAACCCTGGCCAATCCAATACCATAATTTATCAATAGAAGGGAATGAACAAAATAATAGTTCATGTATTTGGGGTATAATCCTCTTTTATTGTTAATTTTAATTCGCTTTCAAAATATATATTTATATATATCTATATATATAATAGATATGGCAACACTTATTATCTGACAACATGGAACCCATTTGTTATTGTTCATATTACGAAAATTGTGTAAAAATTAAATGCTTATTTAAAGCAAATACTTAAATATTTAATATAAAATAAATATGTAGAAACACTGAAGTGAAACGTTAGTGTATAATAAGTGCATAATATAAAAGAAAATATAACCATAAATCGAGAAATTGTGAAATGAAATTTGTGAAATTTTCAACTTAAAATGCAAATATCTCGAAAACTATAAGTTTCCGGCGGCAATAATTATATATATTCGTGATCTGGAGAATCTCCTCTATCCAACCATACCCCTCTTAACCCTGAAATCGTGGGATGCTAAACTAAAGCCCACCCATGACCAAAAACGTCAACTGTATTTTGTTAATATGTATTATAATGTTCCTCACTAATAATTTTGTGAACAAGTTTTCTGGTTTCGAATGTAAAAAATTACATCTACGATTAGGGAAAATTTTCGAATATGGGAGATGTGAAGATCTCGATAAAAATAATACTAATTTGTGGGGTTTTCCATTGTAAATGGCGTTCACACGAAGTTTACAATAATGTTGAATATATGATATTTAGCCTCTTCGATTGAATATATATCACATATGGTACGAGTGCATCTCATTTTAATATGATTTTACTATAAGTTTAGCTGACGTAAGTAAGTAAAATATATCATTGAAACTTAGTGAGTTTATGACTTATAATATACATAAGTTAATAAAATACCAAATTTGATGGATTCACGATTGCGTCAAATAATGTATGTTTAATTCTTTAGCAACATTTTAATACTATTGCAATATATTGCTACAGAGTATAATAGTTTTGTTCACCTAATGGTTAGGTTAGGTTAGAGGGCCGATCCTAAGAAGGATCACACTTGGACAGCTTAAACGCCGGTCCGTTTTGGTACCCAAAACTCCTATGAGCCGGATCAATAGACCCTTACATGTCGACAAAGCAATTTGTGCCTATGACAAACTTGTTGAGACGGCCAATATCCGTTTCGGCCAGATTTTCTGGTCCGCCAAAAGTGTGATTGCCGAGGTGTTTCAATTTCAACCTAGCAAAAGCCGGAGAGTGGAGGAGAAAGTGCCGGGATGTTTCCACTTCACCCTCCTCCATACAGCTTTGACAGCTACCATCGGGTAGTATTCTAAGCCGCACCGCATGAATTTCCTACCATCGCGGCGAGGGGAACTTTGTTCAAGGCGAGAAGATCCCCCGACCTCCTGCGATCCACTCTCGGTCAGAAGGATCACGCAGTCGCGCAGGAGTTGGTCGTCGACCAGCGTCTGCTGAGCGCATGCGAGGTCCATTAGTCCAGAGCCAGAATGCCAGTCGTTAGCGGAGAACCAACTCGCCATTCCGATGTGAGCGGGGCAAGGGTGCCCCCCCTGGCCAGCTCATCGGCATTGCAATTCCCAGCGATTCCGCTGTGACCAGGCACCCAAACGAGCCTGATATTAAATTAGCTTGATGCTAATTCTAGTAAAGACAGACACTCCTTGACTAGCTTTGAATGCACGGTTCGCGCACTCAGGGCTTGTATTGCTGCTCTGATAGCAGCCACTTCCGCCTGAAAAACGCTACACCAGACGAACACACCATAGAACAATATTGGCTTGACTACGGTTTCGTAGAGCCAGAACACCACCTTTGGTGAGAGCCCCCTCCTTTTCCCTATAGCTCCCCTGCAGCAATATAAGGCGACCGACGCCTTCTTGACTCTCTCCTCGATGTTCGGCCTCCAAGAAAGCTTTCTATCAAGGATGAGCCCTATTTATTTCACCTTATCAACAGGTTGGAGACGTGAACCCCCGAAAGAGGGGAGAGGCACATATGGGATCTTATACCTCCTAGTAAATAAAACGATTTCGGTTTTACTTGGGTTGACGGCTAGACCGCTTCTATTTGCCCAGTTGGATACCACGTTTAGGTACCCTTCGGTGAGATCATAGACGGTATTCAGGAATTTACCTTTAACCGTATGAACCTCATCATCAGCATAGGCTATCACCCGACAGCCTTGCTCCTCGAGTTCTATAAGTAGGTCGTTTACCACTAAGATCCAGAGCAGTGGGGAGAGTACTCCTCTCTGCGGAGTTCCCCTATTAACCTTTCTGGTTGACTTGGCACTACCCCACTCCGCTACGACAGTTCTGTCGCAACGAAGACTGAAAATGAGGTGTTTGAGGTTCGATTCCATCTCAAACTTTTCGAGGGCTTTAACCACTGCCTCTGGCTGCACGTTATTGAAGGCCCCCTCGATGTCGAAAAAAGCACTGCAAATTTCTTGTGCAACAGCGCTATCTCCAGCCATGACACCACATCATGCAAAGCAGTGTCGACCGACCTGGCCTTGATATAGGCATGCTGCACCCGTAACAGTTTACGCCTCGGTATTCTGCACCTAATGTACAGATCCATAAGTCTCTCCAGTGTTTTCAACAGACACGAGGATAGGCTGATGGGTCTGAAATCTTTTGCACCGACATGAGAGCCTTTATCGGCCTTCGAAATTAACGTAACCTTAACCTGTCTCCAGGCCTTCGGGACGTGGCCCAATCTAACACAGTTCGCGTAAATGGGGGCCAGCCAGCTACATGACACCTTAACCGTAAGCTGTAGTTGCGCTGGTATGATGCCATCAGGACCCGGGGACTTGAAGGGTTTGAATGATTTCAGCACCCAGGTAAGGTGACGCTCATACAGAAGGTCCAAGAAGGCTGTACAGCCTTCTGAAGCTCCCCCAGTGGCACTTCTTCAGTAGAGCGACTCAGCGGAAAATGAGCATCTAGGAGTAGCTTCAGCGACTCCTCCCTACTCGTAGTGCAACCGCTATCTGTATTTCTTAGATACTCCACTGGAGTAGAATTTTTTGCAAGAAACCTTGAGGACACGTGACAACCCTCTACACTGCCGCAGAAGGCTCTACACGAAGCCCGCTTGGCTTTCTTCAACTCGGACTTGTAAATGGCCAGTCCGGCCTTGTACTAGAGCCACTTTTACGGGCTTTATTGAAGACTCTTCTACTCGAAAATCTAATTTCCGTTAGCTCCGAAGTCCACCAAGGGGGTTTTCCTTTACTCTTCTGAGTTTTCAGAGGACAGGAGCTTTCAAGAGTAGTGCTACTAACAGAGCTGAAAACCTCGCCGAGCTCCTCAATCGCGTCCGCAGATAGGATCGAATCCCTGTCAGGAGCGGTTGGAAAAGCTGATCGAAGCTTCCTGCAATACAGGACCCATTTGGTATTCTTGAAGTTTCTGTAGGTTCTATGCTTCGGGCGCGAGGCATCCAAGCTGAACCCAATATATTTATGATCAGAAAAGGAGTGGTCGTATAGAACTTTCCATTTCGAGATTAAGGGAGCAATTTCCCTAGAGGCTAGCGTAACGTCAAGGACTTCCGCCTTGCTAGATGTCACAAAAGTAGGGCAGTTTCCCCTATTGCAGATAAAAAGGTCTACATCACAAATAAAATCAAAAAGTTACTCACCTTTTGCGTTTGTGTCCGCGCTCCCCCAGACGGTGTGCCTTGAATTGGCATCCGAGCCTATTAGTACCGCGGCTGCTTTGTGCCTGGCCTCTGCCAGAGCCATCCTCAGCAGGTCCGGAGGTGGTTTCACCTCGTCGTCGTGCGGCATATAGGCTGAGACAAGCCAGATATCTCTATCACTGTCCTTCAACCTAGCAGTGACTCCTCGTTGCTGAAATTAGGTAAAAGCAAAACGTTAAGTTCATTTCTGACCAACAGACAGGCTCTGGTTCCACCTGTGCTGCTTGCCGCCAGGAGCTTATGGCTTTTTGTCCTTAGTCCGGATATTCCATAGCTGCTCAGCCACGGTTCCTGGATAAGGCCAACGTCGGCTTCGTCCCTTCCTAGACGAAACAATAGATCGGTAGAGGCCGCCTTTAAGTGCTGGAGGTTAATTTGGAGGATCTTCATCCTCCAAACTCCTCTCCAGCAGTGCGAGTTCCGCACCATCGTCCATATCATCGACGCCAGCCTCCTCGAACCGACGGTCGAGACTGAAGACGGGACCATCATCACCTGACGATCCGCCCCCCGTTCGCACCGCGTCCGAGAGGACATGGTTGACATCCATTTTCGAGAGGGAAACTTTCCCACTCTCTGGCTTCTGTTGGGAGCATCCTGAGAACGACCCTCCGGAAGCCATAGCTTTTGGCCCCTTTTGTGACACTGAGAGGAGCGAGGGACTCCGTGTTTAGAAGTATCAGCACTTGCTGATATGGTGCCTCGGTCCTCTCCAGCCTAATCACCCTCCAGTCTTTGGTTGGAAGAATTGCAGTGCCGCAACATCTCTTTAATTTCGGCCGGGGTAGAAAATTCGGCCGGAAGCCAGACCCGAGCTCGAGGCCGCATCGGGAGATCCGAATTGGCCACCGCCTCGAGCCTTGCTCCTTTCCACACCTCCCCTACCCTGGCTACCGCCTCCTTATAAAGGAGATCCGACCGTTCGTCGGCACACCTAATTGATTTGTGAATGCCGAGGTTCCAACCAGCACTTTCACATCTAGAGGGTGGTCCAAGGCTTCCCCTGACCACCTTCATGAAAACAGCGGAGAAAGCAGCCGCTACCCGCTTCCACTCGTCATGAGAGATGGCTCCATCTCCCCTGCTTCTGTCGTACACACCAAGCCCCACTGAGCTTGCGAGTTTAGCGATTTCGCTAAATATCGGTGCGGGTCTGACCCGAGGTTTTTTGCCGAGGGAGCATTCCCCCTCCTGCGATCTCTGCCGCTTAGCGAGGTGTGGGGCTTGCTTGGCCCTACTTTCCCGTCGCCCACGCCGCTCAGCGCCCTTTTGGCGCACTCAAGCTAGCATGCTGGGCAGATTTCTGATCAACCTGCTCTCCACCGTAGCGCTCCAAAATCTTGGCAGCCAACCGACAATCAGACTTTAGCTTTTTAGCTGCAGTCACGCGCTTCCCCACCGGGACCTTAGCGTTCGCCGAGGACCCCGTGACCCCCATGAACTTAGCAGAGATTCCGCCACGCACTTTCGCCCTACCCAAGGCTACCGTCGGCAGACTCCTGCCGGCCCCCCCTGCCTTACCGCCCGCAGTGACGGTAAGCCAGGCACCCTTGGATTGCCCTTCTCACCCTTAACCGGGGACGAGTTCGTCCTCCTTGGTGAAAGTGTTCCCCCCAGAGAACCGTCCACTATAGCAGAGGTCGGTTTCGACCTGCTTCTCCCCTCGTCCTTAGTATTTTCGTTCGTATTCATTTTGTTGGGTCCCCACTCAGAGCCGCTATCCGCTTCCCGGAAAGGTAGTCGCCTTTTATGGTCCCAAGGTTGGCTCATTTACGAGGCCAAGGCGAGGGTTGACGCACGACCTTATAAAGCAATGCGTTCAGAGCCGACCAGCGCAAGGAAGGAGTCATCTCAACAAACACCTAGCAAACCAACTTAATGATGACGGGAGGGGAACGTACTCCGAGGCCTGCCATGGTTTTAACGGGACGGAGGCAGCCTTGGCATCAGCCCATCAGCCATTTCTGCAGGGTATCCACCCTGCATACTCAGGTGACAGAATATCATGACCATCATCCCTGGGTTCAACCGAATCCATCTAATAGTCCAGGCTATGTCCATGTCGAGCAAAGGTCAAATCAGGAGTTCAAAAAAGGCCGTAAAGGTCATTTGGCGTTACCCAGGATGCACCGCGCGGAGGCGAACCTGCTCTACATATCCACCTAACGGTTGATAGGTAAAAAGCTACGTATGTATAAATTATCAAGATGATGAGACGAGTTGAATTACGGTTGAATATATGTCCGTCCGCCTGTCCGTATTAAGTAACTCAATAACTTAAGTAAAAATGTCCTGATGAAACTTCGTACATATGTTCCTTGGCACCCAAGGAGAACCGGTGTTGCAGATGGGCGTAACCGGACCACTACCACGCCCACAAAACGCCATTAAATGAAAACGAAAATCTGTGGGTTGATCTTTAAATTGCCCGTCACCTAATAGGTTTAATGTACATATCTCACATACCGTGTCAGCTATTTTAACTCAGGACAAATATTGTCGATGCTTCCTCCAACAGTGTGAAAATATCACATACAACCTTTCATTTTACAGTATACAATACAAATACCAAAGAAGTTGTCGGAAGAAAATTTTGTACAAATACTGCCCTTCAGATATAACACCTAACGTCTCACAATGGTCGAAATCCTACCATAATTTATCAAGCCCAAAATACCGAATATGTGGACTTGATTGCCTATGGCTGACTTTTGACGGAAAATAGCGCTTAATCTCTAAGATATAACAATGAATATTTCTGGTAATAATGTGCAGTGGTGCGAAAAATTGGTAAAATTAGCCCCCTTATTACTAAGATGAGGATTTTTCCGGTTGACTTTATATCACAAAGAAATTGTGAAATCGCTGGGAGTCAAATCTGGTGACTACGATGGATGCTCAAGCAATTCGTACTTTAATTCGTTGAAATTTTTCATTGAGAACAGATGCATTGTCTTGATGAAAATTAATTTTTTTGTGCTTTAAACCAGGTCTTTTCTCACGAATTTTTTCATCCAGCTGATTAAAAAGGCTGCAATAATATTCAGAGTTGATTGTTTAACCTTTCTGCAGGTACACAAACAACAAAATTTCTTTTGTATTCCAAAAAACTGATGCCATAACCTTCTTTGCTGATCGTTTTGACTTCACCTGTTTTGGTCTTTAAACGTTCTTGTTTCAATTTAAGATCATGGTGGTAGATTAGTTATAAAACCACACAAGAAATTGGTTTTATTTTACTTAAAACGCTCCAAATTATGCTGATAAATTTCTTTTCAATCTCAAAGTTTTTGTTCAATTGATAACGTGTGCGGCACTAACTTTCCAAACAGCTTTTTCATATGTAATTCTCCATGTAAAATATGAAGTACTCATATGTCTAAGATGCCTAACATAATTATTTAAAAATTCCGGTTGATTTTATACCGCATACATCATTCAGTATTTAAGAAATCATAATGAAATTCAGAAAAAATCTTTTTTTCATTTTCCTAATAACAATGTACTTAAATTTGATCACCTTGTGCTTAAAATTGATCAAATCGGCCGAATACGCCCCCTAGCCTACGTAAGGAAGGTTTCTCATTATCCGGTGGACTTTACATCATATGGGTTGGTCAATCTGTCAGTTATCTAACTAATATAACGATATGTCGTAATAACCCAATTGGCATTAATGAAACACAGATACCATCTTTCTTTATAATGATATGCCGTAACGCCAAAATTGGATAAAATCGGGTAATAGTAACCTTCCGGGTAGCTTTATACCAAATATATCAGTCAATATCTGAGATATGTATGTGAACATGTAACACTGGATATACATTCGTGTAATTCCAGAGAAGGATTTTCGTTAGTTCAGCATACTCTCTACCGAATATATCGGTCAATGTGTGAGTTTTCTTCCTAAAACATGTTCTCGAATATAATTTCGTGTCGAAAGTTAATGCAATCAGTCCAGATCTTCTAAATAAACGCGATATAGTGATTTTCATCCATTTTGAATTTCTATCTGACTTTAAAGCGTTTACTTCGGTCTATGTGACATTTTAAGGAATTTAAGTTAAACATTTTCTTTTTCTGGTTTTCGATCCTCTAGTTGGTCTATACTCAACATAAATTGAATATAACACCTTTGGTTTTGTTTATATCACATATTCAATATTTGAGTTAATTAAGTTGATTTTAATATAAATTTCTTGTATATACTTGTAAAGTAAAAGGTAGTAATAAAACTAATACAAAGTTCCGACCGACAGTTAATTACGATATTTAGGCTATTGAATAGATTATCTCACTAATCTACTGGATTTAGCAAGATTTCGCCATACAAAAACGGCAGTTATTAATCTCGTCACCGAGGATATTTGGAGTTAATCTACTCGAAATTTCTCTGTGCCACATTTGACACTACAAACTGTCAAATTGAAAACACTAAAGAAACAAATAAAGTGAAGAAAACAATGTAAGCAAAATAAGTGAAAATGGCAAGTGGTGATATTGTGAGAAAAAAGGCGAGTATTGTGGGACGAGGCTGCCTAAGCCGTTTGGTTACAGTTGTAGCTAGAAAAAATGCCACAACTTAGATACGATTATTAAATATTTTTTTTTTTTTATATTTTTAGGCAGGAGAAACGAAAAGTTGGAAAATCAGGTGGCTCGCCTTCAGTGTGGAACCATTATGCTGCGGTCCACGAAGCAGTGGGTGGCTCCAAAAGCGTTTGCTCCGCCGAGCTTATTGAGGACAGCCTAATGGGTAAGTTGTAATTGTATTGGAGTATGTAGGTTCCATAATGCGCCGTATATTTTAAATAAATACATTCATATGTATGTAAACATTAGTTCGTAATATACGCCTTTTTATGGAATATTTCTCAATGTGTTTATTTGTTTATTGTTATTGTCTTTTATAACATATGAATGTATATTTTCCTAGGATATTGACAAAATAGGGCAAATATCTGTACAGGCTCGAGGAAGAATCGCCACATCCGAAAATTAATAAGAGTGTTAGTAATGGAGGAAATGAGAGAGGATTTCCTAAAGGCGACCCAAGCGATGAAGAAAAATGATGAAAAATTATAGATATTTTAGAAAAATATGCGTTCATTGACTTCCTTCGTCGCCAAAAGTAGGATTAAAAAATGTATTGTGTGAAATCAGGATTTTGCATTTTATATATATTTTATATTAATACCTATATCTATATATAATATATGTATATATATATACATATATATACTGAATATATAATATTAGCTGAAAGTATTTGTGTTTGAGTACTGGAATTTGGTACGACACAAAATTCGTATTTTTATAGACAAAAGAGGTTTTCACGCGAAAACTTGTGTTTTCATCCATACAAAATCTGTCAAACGAAAACTCAGTTTTCTCGGAAAACCCCTTAAAAACTTACATTCCACTCATTATAATCGGTGCCTGCTTTAATTTAATCGATATTATTAGAAGACATATTGTGCCAGCCCTAAATGTCAGTTGACAATTTGTTTACATTCCATAATTGGCTCAAACGTACCCTACATGAAACTGCTGATGGATTCACTAATACACTCACATTTGTTACGTCAGTACTGTTAATTTACATTTGCATTTTTAAGTTCAGAACTATCCACTGATTGGAGAAAGACGTACGCAGAGCTATTGAGAGGAGGAGATGGCATCAAGTGAAAATTTATTTATATATTTTGATATTTTATTATTTAATTATATTTTCGTTGCATTTCTTTTTAGATACAGGTATATTATTATAACTAATGTTGATTAAAAGTTTGAAATTTATTAAATAAATAAAAATTATTTTATCTACTGCGCAAAAGAATTTTTCACTTCTTATAGCGTTTCAGTCATAACTGACAATTTTCAGCTATGACGAATTTATGGTCAGCAATGACTCTGAAGAAGACATGAGAGTGAGCAGTATAGATATATAGTGAATCAATTCCGAATACCCATGTGTTAAAGAGAGATGCAAACTAACACACATACGTTTGTTTACATCAGTTTTTGCACAAGGCTATTAAGAAAATGAGAGAAACTTTGTTCTGCGCGTTGACAAAATTTTTTCAGCTATGACTGTCATATTACCCATCAGATGACCGGCACTGTTCTTGTAGGGTACATAAAAAAGTAAACAAATAGATGTGTGAACTGTCTATGAAAACTCATCTAAAACACACAATGTCGGTCAGAACGACTTTGGTTCCACAATCCACAAATAGTGTTTTCAAGAGGATTTCAATTCGGTGCGAACATAGTATTACCAAGTTTGAACGCAGATCCGCCCAACAAAATGTCTGGAACATTAACTGACGATATTTGTCTACTCGTGTTTTTAAAAAAGCTAGATTGTACCAACATTTTAAAGATAAACTCTCAAATATTGAAGAGTCATTACAATGGCCCGGACTACCAACGTTGATGTACCAAGCGACATATACTTGTATAACATTAAAGAAATACGTTAGAAGTTTGAACGAGTTTCATGAAAAAATTTACTTCGCATCTAATAAAGACAGAAGGACTGTGGAATACCAGCCTTTATATGTTAAATATAATAGTCAACAGCATCTTCTTCTGTTGGGCGAACTTTTATATGACATCCTTCTAAAAAAATAAATCCATTGTAAGGTGTTGAACTTCTTACCAATAGCTCCTAACACTTGAGGGAAACCCAATGACTCAAAACCATTTAAATACTACCGCAATTGAATTTCGTTCCTTGGGACGAGAATACAAAGGCCACAAACATCTCCAGACTCAATTAGAATGGTGCAGACAGTGCTTTTTCCAATTCCAAACATGTTTCCAATTGCTCGGTACTGTATTCTGCAGAAGAGCCAACAGCATATGTAGCAATTGCAATACGTTTTTAAAATTGAATTGCATCCGGTAGTTAGTATTTTTCCTTTCCAGGCCTTTCAACATACAATAATACACAATTTATTAATAGATTGACGCTTCATTCTGAAGTTGCTTTTAAAAAATGCGTCTGAATTCAACAGGCAATCGACATCCCAAAACATTTGGGAACGAACCACTTTATAATACATATAATACCAATATTTATATACAATAAATATTTTATTATAGCCTGAACAGGGTATATTAATTTTGCCACGAAGTTTGTAACACCCAGAAGGAAACGTCGGAGACCATATAAAGTATATATATAAATGATTACCGTGACGAGCTGAGTTGATTTAGCCATGTCCGTCTGTCTGTCCGTCCGTCTGTATATACGCGAACTAATCCCTCAGTTTTTGAGATATCGATCTGAAATTTTGCACCTGTCCTTTTCTCACAAAGAAGCTGCTCATTTGTCGGAACCGCCGATATCGGATCACTATAGCATATAGCTGCCATGTAAACTGAACAATCGGAATCAAGTGTTTGTATAGAAAACTTTTTCATTTGACGAGGTATGTTCACGAAATTCGGCATGGGTTATTGCTAGAAGAAGTAATGCAATCTCCGAAGAAATTGTTCAGATCGGATCACTATAGCATATATCTGCCATACAAACTGAACGATCGGAATCAAGTACTTGCATGGAAAAGGTTTTTATTTGACGAGGTATGTTCACAATATTTGGCATGAGTTTTTGCTAGGAGAAGTAATGCAATCTCCGAAGAAATTGTTCAGATCGGATCACTATAGCATATATCTGCCATACAAACTGAACGATCGGAATCAAGTGCTTGCATGGAAAACTTTTTCATTTGACGAGGTATGTTCACAATATTTGGCATGAGTTTTTGCTAGAAGAAGTAATGCAATCTCCGAAGAAATTGTTCAGATCGGATCACTATAGCATATATCTGCCATACAAACTGAACGATCGGAATCAAGTACTTGCATGGAAAACTTTTTCATTCGACGAGATATGTTCACAATATTTGGCATAAGTTTTTGCTAGAAGAAGTAATGCAATCTCCAAAGAAATTTTTCACTTCGGATTACTATAGCATATAGATGCCATATAAACGGAACGATCGGAATCAAGTTCTTGTATGGAAAAATTGTTCATTAAATAAAATATCTTCACGAAATCCGGCATTGATTTCTCTCAATGGCATATAGCTGCCATACAAACTGACAATCTAAATAAAGTTCTTATATGAAAAAACGCATCGGATCACTTCAGTTTACGCGAGCAGCTTAAACTTTCCACAACGCAAATAACTTTCAAAATCAACGAAAAAATCCTTTATTTTAAATAATACGCATTCTTTTAATTATATTATTATTACTTAATTTATTAATGTTTTAGTATATTTTTTATTTTTGAAAATGCCAAGAGTATCTAGGCAATCGCAGGAACAAAGACGTCGCAATGCTCTGAATCGAAGCCGACGACAATATAGTCAAAATTTGGAAAATAATAGACAAAGGAACGCTGACTATATTGCAGAATTACGCAGCTCAAATTTGGAGTACCGCAATTAGGAGAGAACTCGTGATAGTTCTGCACGTTCCACTAGACGACAGAACCTACTTCAGAGAGCTGAAGAGCAGCAGCGTAATACAGTAGGTCATTCAAATAGACGTTTGAATCCAGAATATAGAGCAGCGGAGCAGGAGCGCAACACAATGGGTCATTCAAACAGGCGCTTGGATCCGGAATATAGAGCAGCGGAGCAGGAGCGCGACACAATAGGACATTCGGTCAGGCGCTTGGATCCGGAATATTGAACTGAAGAGCAGGAACGCAACACCGCGGAACATTTAAATAGGAGAACCAATCCGGAATATAGAGCAGCGGAGCAGGAGCGCAGTACAATGGGTCATTCAAACAGGCGCTTGGATCCGGAATATAGAGCAGCGGAGCAGGAGCGCGACACAATGGAACGTTCTGTACGGCGCCAGAATGCAATAATAGGAGAAGAAGAGAGGCAACGAGATGCAGCATTGAGGAGAAGTCGTCGAGAAGATCCAATAAGAAGACGTCGTGAGCAAATTTTAAATTCTTCTCAAAGAAGAGTGACCCGCCAGCAAACCAGGCAACAACTAGCAAACGAGCAGGAATCAACTTTGGAAAGAGTACAATTGCATAGATCGAATCCCGCAAATCGTCAGTTAGAAAGCGAGAGGCAAACCAGGAGGAATATAAGAAGACGTCGTGAACTTTCTCCTGATGCACAGCTAGAAGAACAAGAACGTCAACGTCGAGCTGCCAATATCTTTGATATGTACGCATTGTTGATAAAGAAAGGACCCACTGAAATATGCGTATGTTGCGGTGGCACTTGGTTCCCTCATCAAGTGAAAAAACTAGAAAAATGTCAGACTTCAACAAAATTTGCGCGCTCAGAAGATGCCAGAAAAGTGTTTTATCTGTCATCAAAATTTCCGTCTTCGAACCAAAAGTACAACTTTTGCGACACATGCTATCGTATTGTTAGGAAGGGCAAGATACCAAATATCTGCCTATCGGAAGGATTGGAGTTTCCTGGTATTCCGGAATGCCTTCAGGATTTAACGTGTCTAGAAGAAAGACTGATATTACCGAGGATCCCATTTATGCGCATCATCTCCTTAGGATATGAACGACAATGTGCTATTCGTGGAGCAGTGGCGAATATTCCCATTTCAGTTGTAGAGACAGTCACCATGCTTCCACGAAGATTTGATAACAGCCATATTATTCAAGTGCACTTGAAACGTCGATTTGAATATGAACAAAATTTTATGACGGAGACAGTGCGACCAGCAAAAATATTGGAGGCACTAAACTATCTGCTGGGTACAGAGCTCTACGTCAAGCATAATATCCAAATGTCAAGTGATTGGCTGGCAAATACTGGAAACGAGGAAACTGTGCCATTTATTGCGGATCCTGCAGATGAGGCAGAAGTAAGAGACCTTATTAATGCCCGTTAGGAAAATGTACCGCTTGAAATGGACGAGGATTTAAATCCAGGTGGTCAGGAGACTTTAATGGACAATGAACCCGTTGAAAATCGATCCATTGAACGGGTTGCAATGGCACCAGGACAAGGTAGATGCCCAAGAGACGTTACAACCGACGACGAAGCTCAGGAATTGTCGTATTCAACGATTTACTGCGGAAAAAAGAGGACAACTACAACAACTTATAGTAAAATTGCACGTTCTGAAATTCGACGCTATGATCGGCGTTGTGTGCGCGTGGACGTGCTCCTGTATATTTATAAGTTCTACGAGTTGGAGCGCATTAAAAATGCAATTTCCATTTGCCTGCGTAAAAAGTCTGGATCGAGGAATATAACTGCTGCAAATGTGAGGGATGAAAATTTTGTCAGCAACCTTTTCCAGCATGATGAAGGCTATCATGTACACAAAGGACTTCGATCCTCACCTGCACATTGGGAGGCTGAAAAGAAGAAAGTTTTAGCCATGATCCGCCAGTTTGGTTTGCCAACATTTTTTATCACAATGTCTGCTGCAGAAACAAAATGGCCTGAGTTGTTAGTCATATTGAAGAAACTGGTGGATAAAGTAGACATTTCGGAAGAGGAAGCTACTGCTCTATCAAGCTCTGAAAAGGCGAGACTGATAAGGACAGATCTAGTTACATGTTCCAGGTATTTCGACAATCGATTCCGCCAAATGCTAAAATTATTACAAAACGGGCTATTTGGAGAGAATTTAGTAGTCCGCTACTACTACAGAATTGAATTCCAGCATAGGGGATCACCACATTGTCATGGCATGTACTGGCTAAGTAACGCACCACAATTGGAAAGTGATGGAATCACCAACACAAATGATGTTGAAACATTCATCGATCGACACATCACAACCGATGGGGATGATTTGGACTTACTGGAATTCATTCAGTATCAAAAACACAGAAAACATGACATGGTCGAGCTTGCCTAAGAGATCTACATGGAAAACAAGTGTGCCGATTCAACATGCCATATCCGCCGATGCCACGGACAGAAAAACTTTTCCCTCTGGAGAATGAGGAAGTTATTGAGCAACACAAAGCTCAATTCCAAAAAATACAGGAACTATTAACTCTAACGGATCTTCCAGAGGAAGAAATAGTACGGTTGAACTGCTTCGAAAATTTTTTAGCGGATGAACGAATCAACACTGACTATGAAGGATACAAGCTTGCTCTTCGCTCATCTGTAAAAAAGCCACACATTTTCCTAAAGAGAAAATTTTCAGACAGGCTTCTAAATGCCTATAATAAAAATATCCTTAAATTGCATAGAGCAAATATGGACATTCAATTCATTCTGGACGCATACGCTTGCTGCAGCTATATCATTAATTATATAAATAAATCCAATAGAGGAGTATCAACATTAAATTCCAAATCCATTAAAAGAAAACTGCAGCACATCGGAACCAAATTTGTAAATGGATCGGAAATATCGGCTCAAGAAGCAGCTCATAATATTTTGGGACTGCATCTATCAGAAGCTAGTAATAGGGAAATATTTATAAATACATCACATCCAAACAACCGAGTAAGGATGATAAAGCCCCGACTTGAATTGAATGCTTTACAGGAGGACTCTACGGACATATATGTGCCGAGTGTGCTGGAGCACTACTCTCAAAGGCCCGATTAATTGGAAGAACTATGCTTAGCAGATTTTGCAGCATGGTTCAGATTTTGCAAAACAAGCAGAAATGTTTCTGATAAAAACGAAGAATACAACGAAGTAGAGAACGAGGATGACACGACAGCTGCACTTCCAATGGCATTAAAGGATGGATCAGGATTTCTAAGGAAAAGGAAGCAAGCCCTTATTCTGCGTTGGAAACGTTTTAGCGTTGAAAGTTCAAGAGCCGATTTCTTCAGAGAAACCGCCATGATGTTTCACCCATGGAGAAATGAGGAAACAGACTTATTAAATAATGACGTCGAGAGTATTTGCAATTCACACAAGGAGCAAATTGAGCTGAATAAGCTCAGATATGACAAATTTTCATCGAACGAACTAGAACGGATTTTGGAAAACCTTCATGTCACAGCAGAAGAAACAGCTGATGATCGAGCTGCCTCACAACTTTTAGATCCCGAATTTAGAGCTCTAGCCGTTCCAGAGCAAACAGGAGACATTAATGTTTTTCAAGAGCACAACAATACAGAGGAAGAGGAAGAGGCGGTTCGATTAATTAAACTCCCACCTCTAATATTAGAAGACCATTTACTGGCAATGGTGCAGTCACTTAACAGCAAACAGAGGGAATATTTTGCTCATGTAATGCACAATGTCAGTAAAAATGAAATCTTCTTCGAATATGTCGGAGGCGGTGCTGGAGTGGGCAAGAGTCGGCTTATAACAACTATATATCAATCGTTGACATTGCGAGCTTACACTATTAGCTATTACCAGGAACCAATCCCGAAACAGCCAAGGTGTTACTCTGTGCACCCACTGGCAAAGCAGCATTTGGAATTGGGGGCCTAACCCTTCATTCGGTTTTTTCACTCCCCGTCAACCAGTCTTCCGGCGATCTTCGGCCACTAAATAGTGACACATTAAACACAATTCATGCCAATCTCATAGATATTGACTTATTATAATTGACGAAATTTCAATGGTTGGAGCAAAGATGTTTGCATATTTAGATTGCAGGCTAAAGCAAATTTTCAGGAGCACCGCTTACTTTGGAGGCATACCAATTATCGTGTTTGGTGACTTAAAGCAGCTGCCGCCAGTAGGAGATCGATGGATATTTGCGCCGAATAGGAATGATCATTACAGTACAATTACAGGAACACCGCTTTGGGATCAATTTCGGTACTTTGAGCTCACTAAATAAATAAAATTCGCAGAATCAAGAGTTGGAAGCTTTGCACGTTCCAAGCAGCCTCACAGTCGCAATGCA
The DNA here is from genome assembly GCF_042242935.1 of Bactrocera oleae. NCBI lineage: Eukaryota > Metazoa > Arthropoda > Insecta > Diptera > Tephritidae > Bactrocera > Bactrocera oleae. The sequence goes on along the minus strand of NC_091537.1, from coordinate 47,562,860 downwards.
GATTGGACATCAATCATGAGCGTGGTCCGATCATTCCAATACAAGAGAAATGAGCAAATAACCATAGAACGCAGACAGTTTCAGGTCATTCCAGCTATGGCTTCAGCACGATACATAAAAGTCAAGGTGGAACATACACACAAGTTGCTGTTCATCTAGAGGGTAGAGTAAGATCATCCCGACGACGCCCTGCCAACGGCCTTATAATATACTACAAGCAAGATAGGTGCCCAGGTCTATCAGAAGGATCATTTTCAAGAAACGACACCGGTTCAACAAACGTTTACCAACTGTCAAACGTAAACAATTCAACAGTTTCCATATCACTTGTGTACAGGAACCCCCGCTATAGACTTCCGGAATTTAGAAACCAAGTGGAAAATATCCGTCAGATAATTGAACAGTATAATGGACCGTCAGTAGTCCTTGGTGACTTTAACATATGTCGCCTAACAGCAACTGATGATTTGGAGGCTCGATTGCAACAGTTAGGATTTCAATCTTCATTGGCTAAGGTCGCCACAACAAAACAGGAAACAGCAATAGATTGACAAACATGGATTCTGCAATGACGTCATGTATCACATATGAAACACCATATAGTGATCATGACGGAATATGTTTAAGCTTTAGAAAATAGATATATTATATATATAGATATACAATATGTTAGATTCAATATTATTAAATTTAAGTTTGTATTGTAATATAAAGTGTACGACATAGATGTAATTATTGTAATTTATATATCATATAAAAATGTATTATAGAATAATAAATATTATTATATGTTATATATTTTCTAATTTCTATAAATATTAAAATTTGTTTTGTTTTCCATTAATTAATGTGAATAATCAATCAGCTTAAAAAATTAAAATTTATGTAAATGTCTAAAAGATCTATCTACCTCAATAACTAACCTTAATTCGAATGAAAGATTGTTTATAGCAAAGAACCTGGTTAGAAAGAACTGGCAAAATGCTTTCCGTTGGATGCAAACCGTTGCCAAGTCACGTATTCACATGTAGTCATACATATAGTAGTTACTAAAAGAAATGCACCTGTGAAGGGTATTATAGCTTCGGCGCAGACGAAGATAACGTTTTCTCTTGTTTTATTATCGCTTACTGTTACTTTATTCGGTAGCGACGGTGTTGTCGACTACCCACGAACTATTGTATTTAAATAATATTCTGATTATGCGATAGCGACGGTGTTGTCGACTACCACAGTTTTATGTTATTTTAAATAAACACAATTTGAGTTCCGTTTTAAAACTGATTTATTAAAATTACATTTCCCTTATCTATAAATTACTATTACTATTGCCGTTACTGCCATTGACGCTTTTCTAAATTTCTGCTGCCGCCTAAGCTTGTGTAAGGCATTGCGTTACATCTGCCGGTCACACGGTAGCCTCCAAGGTGTTGAATTGCGTCTGTCGGGCATACAGTTCATTTGAATCATGCGCGATCAAACTGCATACATTGCAGTTTTGGTAGCTCAAAAGACTAGCTTAGTTACCTTTTGTTAACTACTCATACCCAACCTTTCCAATACTCGCCGCACAGCCTCCGAAGATTCCTTTTGTCGCCTACGCATCAGTAAGACGATTAATTCAATTGTGATTGCGACGATGGCGATAGCGAATGGTGTAGCACTTGTTCGTATGCGTAATTCAGATATGAGTTGCAAGATCTTTTCGCTCAACTTGTGAAGAAATGGTAAGCGTAGAAGGGCATGATGGTAGGGTACGTTGAGCCCCGCTGAAGTCACCAGTTGGTGCGTTTAAACGTAACAAGGTAAGTGCCGTTTACAAATAATTCAGAGCCATCATCTACGCTCACCTCGACCAGCGCATTATTTACGACCACTATACCGTTGTCTATGTCAGAGAGGGGGGCTAAATCACTGGACCTGGTGACACAGTGAGCTACGATGCCAGAGTGAAGATCTTGCGCGCAAGTTCCATTTACGGCTTCTCTACAGAACGTTACCATTGGCGTGTCAACGCAAGAAGTAACAGCGGTGATGTTACCTTCACAGTCAACTACGATGTTATCTAACAAGGGAAAAATACGGCCAGCATGCGATACGGAAAAATGGTACTCTTTTTACATAATAACTTAGGTCTACGGAAGCTGATTACAAATATTATTATTTCCTTATTCGCTAAAACCTTAACCCTAGCTATCCTCAGCAATTAGGTTATTGTAACTCCCGTGAAACCCTCCTTTATAACCGCCTCCAAGTCATTTGCGTCAATAATGGCAGGGTTTACTATAAGTATTAAACTATGACAAGGTCATTGCAATTACTAAATTTTGAATTTCAAGAGTTAGAATCTTATTCCGTTAGTCTTGTCTGCGTTAAGTCATCAAAGTCAGAGCTGCCAGCTATTAACTTTAGTGCCGATCCTAAAAAATGTAAGCTCCGAGAATGTCTATGGTGAACTCCTAAAGTCCCTAACGATTGTGGAAAGACATGAATCAATTCTGTGATATCTTGTATGTATTGTCCATATTCGTTTAAGTTCGATATATGCCTTATATAAGTCGTCTCGTTCCAAATTATTGCAGTACCGTCCAGGAGTACCGTCTGTTAATTTAGAGTCTGCCAACGCAGCCGAAGTCAAAAATACGTAGATATACAAATGCCTGAAATGTATTTAAAAGAAACTGTATCAAAATAACTGTATCGGAAGTTTTCATTTGAAGTTGTCCTTATGAACCACCCTCCCCTTAATTAGAACGGTTGCTCCTAAATCAGCGTCAACCTTCTCTTCAGTATGCAATGGGGTGACCTTGTCGCCTAACCTCTTGTTGGATTTTTCTCCCACTTCGAAGACCATATTCTGGCGATAAGCGTTGCTCCGATCTATTTGCTCCTGTTGGGCTTTTTCTAGCCTCGCAGCAATATTCGGGAAAATATGTGAACTGGCATTGAGGATCTAAATCGTCTTCTTGCCCATCATAGAGTGGAACGTTCTATTATATTCTACGGCCGTTTGAAGAAAAAGTTCCACTACGTCTTGTATTTGTCTTTGCAGTTTAAGACATCTGGCGATCTCCACCTTTGCGTTCGACGTATTATGTAGCGGTCGTGCATTCACTATGTCAATGTCATATTGGCTTTTTAAGCAAGGATTCTCCGCTAACAAATTAAGAGCATCTGTTTCATAGCCGGCTTCGTTTTCAGCTTCTATTTATGCCGCTGCATCATAATTTTCGTATTGGGATCCATCATTTTCTTCTTGCGTCAAATAAATTGAGCTCTGGCGTCTGTTATCAGACGTTCTTTGAGATGCTGCCTCCTGCTAGGACACATATTGTTCTTGTGAGCCATCGAACTCTGGGACCGACTTAACTGCTTCCAGCCCTTCGTGACATTCGACACCGTCTATAATTTTTATTGGCTCGTAGGCCTTGATTTCGGGGGCTGTCACAGTTTTGGATTGGTTTGTAAGCTGCTCTATGCTGCTTCGAATTCTTTTCTTTGACCTGCAGTGCGGCGCTAACGGCCGCATATATAATACCTTGCAACTGCTGTTCATTCATATCTTGCCCGCGTTTGATTCGTTATTTTAAGTCGACAGTTTCGCAGTCATACAGTTACAGTCAAAACAAATACTACTAAAGAGTCGATATATGGCGGATATGAAAAGGGGTTTCACTTACATAATTATATTGATATTTTCTTTCTCTACGTTGATTGTGATCTTCTTTCTTCCTCCTTGGTTGCGATCTTCCTTCTTCCACGTTGATTGTAATCTTCTTTCTTCCACGTTGGAATGGCAATTTGCGGATTAATAATTCAGTACTTTTCTCGTAACGACGAATTCATGTACCGGGACAATAACGATGGGGTTGTTTTGTTTTTTGACAGCACTTTTCACGAGCCTTCACGTTGGGCGCCAGTTATTTTTTATTTTTATTTCCTTTTAGTTTATTCGGTAGCGACGGTGTTGTCGACTACCCACGAACTATTTAAATAATACTCTACGGTGTTGTCGACTACCACAGAATTATGTTATCTTAAATAAACAAATTTGAGTTCCGTTCTATAACTGATTTATTAAAATTACATTTCCCTTTTTTATGACCTACTATTAATATTTCCGCTACTGCCATTGACGCTGCTTTTCTAAATTTCTGCTGACGCCTAAGTTTGTGTAAGGCATTGCGTTACATCCGCCGGTCACACGGTCGGTGGCTACTGCAAGGTGTTGAATTGCGCCTGTCGGTCATACAGTTCATTTGAATCCTGCGCGATCAAACTGCATACATTGCAGTTTTGGCAGCTCAAAAAACTAGCTTAGTTAACTTTTGTTAACTGACACAGCTAAAAACAAACGGATGGATACTTTTAAAAACGAAAACGAACAGTTGAGTAAATGCAATATAAGATAGCGGCAACAACTGCTAATTAAATTAATTTCGATAAGTTATGTGTAAATTTAAATAAAATGATTATTTAAGTAGAACTTTGTACCTAAATGAATTTAATAAACTACATATGAGGGCTCAAGCGAGATGTGAGCGTATGTGAAATTTGAAGAAATCGCAGTTTCAGTTGGCATAAAAATTCAAATTCGCAAGAAAAACGAAAATATTACGACATCGTGGGCATCCAGAAAATGAAAGAATTGAGCGGAACACCAATTTCGCATGGGTTTTTATATATTTTGGTTATAGTTATAAACAAATATATGTGGGAAAATGGGATGATGATTATAGTTATAAACAAATATATGTGGGAAAATGGGATGATTACAAATCGAAAATATTTGCTTTTAAAACAATTATAGCGATTTGACCATTTTTGACTTCAGACAATTACATTTGAAAAATCAACGAAGAAAACATTTTATTATGATCTGACATCTACATCACATAGCACATACAGAAAAAAGTTCTTTACCTGTTATGGAAAACCAAGTACTCTCCCAGAACAGTCATAGACTACGGAGTTCATCTGGATCCATACATTCCGAATATGTCCTGGAGTGTAGCCTAAATATACTACGTTTCAAAAACTGTGAAGATGATTTAATAAGAGACTTAAATCGATCAAAAAACAAGTAAGGAAGGGCTAAGTTCGGGTGTAACCAAATATTTTATATTCTTGCAACTTGCGAGGATTAAGGCAAAGAAAATATTTTCAGACGTTGGGTAATACTTTCAACATTCATTATTCGACAAAATCGTTAATGGATTACAATAAAATTTTGTATACTAGAAGACCCCGGCCACGCCTTGCTGTGGCTAAGGTATCATTAAATTATATTGAGTAATCAGTATAATTTATTATCAAAACAAATTTCAGCATATTTTTCTGTCTATATAGCTCAGTTACCGAGCCAGTTATGATTTAAATAATTATTTTGTGCGACTGGTAAAATACAAGCAATTAATTAATTTTGTCTGTGTACAATAGTGCTGAAATTGGCTGGAAGGTTAGGGCATTTCGTATTTGGTTGCAGTTAGTATATGAAATCTAACTTCTATTCTTAAATCTAACTCATAGTATACATATTTTATTATTATTAAATACTTACATTAAAATGAAATCATCACTGGTATTAATAATATTACCGTCAAAGTTGGTACATTTAATTGTGGCGAGTAATTTTCAAAAAATAGTGCGATAGAATTTAATTAAGTAACCACATTTCTGCAAAACGGTGCTCTTTCAATATAGTTTTTGGCTGTGAATGATGATGACATTCGTTACGCGCGTTTTTTAAAATATGCAAAATTAAATGTATTTTTTCAATCTTTCTGAGACATTTTCTTAATATTTTTTTCCGTAGGAACCTTCTACAGAGTATTAGAAAGCTACACAAAAAAAAAACAGCCAAATCGGTTTAGCCGTTCTCAAGTTATGGCGGGACAACGGAAAACGGGTTTCGTTTTTATATATATAGATTATTAATTTACATTATAGGACATATAACATAGACTCACTTAGCTTTATTGTTATATTTTACTTTGCTTCCGCTAAAGTTACATTCAAATCCTCCTCCAATGTGTTATAAAATCATCCGAAGAGAAAACGTCAACCAGAGGATCGGAATTCATTGTATTTAAGATTAAGACCAATATCTAGATTAACTCCATTAATATATCACGCTAAACCTTTTGGATAATTATACAATTGCTAATACAATTTCTTCACTTAATTTCATTAAAAAATAACACATTTTGACCAACCTACCCGGTTTAAAGTCCGATTGAAAGTCGGTGGCTTGCTGCATTAATCTTTGACATTGCTTAGGTATACCTGAGAACATATTTTCAAGCAGCTTTATAAAAATATAACTCATACATTTTACCGACATATTCAGCATAGGCTATATATCTATATCTGTCAATACCTCATATACCTACTTATACTGTTATATTATTAACAGAGAAAGTAGATCTCCGAGTTTCCTTAACATACCCACATACCATCACCAATATATGATAAAGTCAACCGGATGTATTAAAAGACTGATAGGAAGTTATATGGCGGCTAAAGCCAGTGTTCATCCGATTATACATTGTTATTAGAAAACTGAGCTCCTTCAATTTCATTAACTTAACTCACATATTGACTGATATTTGCGGTATAAAGTCAGCCGGAAGTTCGAAAATGTTTCTATTAGGTATATGGGGACTAAGGGAGTTATTGATCCGATTCAACCAATTTTTGGCACACGGGTATATACATAATGACCAATATTTTCGACAAAAAGTTCGCAATAAGAAGTTGGGTCCATGGGGGTTTGAAAAATGTTGGTCCTATGTGGATAACTATTGGTTATAAGTTGGCAATCCTCAAAGACAGTATTCTTGCAAAGTTCTATCCCGATTCAAATTAAGCGTATACTAGAAAGTGAAAGAATCGGATGGAATTTAAAATTGTGTTACATGACAAGTAGGCGTGGTTGTAGTCCGATTTCGTCCACTGCACTGCGACATAAAAATGTTTGAATAATACTACGAACTTGGTTGAAATTGAATTGAGCGATTCTGCTAATTTAATCTCGTTTCCACCAATATATCTAATACAAAACGGTAGGTTCTCAAAGGTATCAGATACTATTTTCGATCGTTCAATCTCATCGGGGCCATAAATACATATATTCATTATGAATCAAAGAAAAACTTGAATTTTTGACCTTTAAATGCATATATCTCCAAAACCACAAGTCAGAGGAAACTAAGTGAATATATTTTTTCGGTGGATGTTATTCTAAATCCCAGCCAGTTTGTTTATACATGAAGAATGTGATGATAAAATATAAAGTGATAATAAAAAAACATGTCAGGAAAAGGAAAATAAAACCAAAGCTTTAAAAGGTAAGTATATGAACTTTAATTTGATGAGTTTATTAGAAATAAAAAGTACAGAAGTTTTACCTATGACTCAAAGCCAACCGAGAAACAGGATAAATGAATTAAAACTGAAAGTGTAAACAAAATACAAATATTGTGAATTGAATAAAAATAATGATATCTATATAAATAAGAGGTGTGTTTTTATTTATTAATGGTAGGTAATTGCAGTTATTGTAGGTAGAGAGAATGAGAATGAGTTACTTGTATAACGATGAGTTATTTAACGAAGTAAGTGGTGGATCTACTGAATAGTGGCAATTGGGTCCCGTGTTAAATGCATGAATGAACAGCATTGTCGGTAATCTGATAGTGGTCATTCCTAGTGGCTAATGAACTTTCCACTGATCAGCCGTACGAAGGGGATCGTATCGAGAAAAATTTAAATGTTAGGACTATACACATTAATGCAATGCCACTTTTGAAGGATTTTACGTATCACTATTCATTTGAACATTTGTTTGTGTTGTGCATCATGTTGTAGCCAAATACTTTATTAGGATTTAGTTTTCTGTTATTGAAAAAAAAATATGATTTGGAGAACAGTTTCTTCATTTACAAAATATTGGTTTTCGATATTAAGGACTTTGTGGATATTAAGACTTGGAAAACAATACTATCAAAACACTTCATTATCACTCGTCGAATATGCAATACTTCTTATCTAATATTCGAATAGGTACATACGCTTCTTTAGTTTATTCAATAAGAATTTAACTTTCTCAATATGGCTAACCCATATTACAATGAACGAACGTATACCTAAATATGCTTACATGAAACGTGTTTGTATTCAAATAATAATGCATACTAAACGCGCACATATTTATTTATAACATAATTAGATGCTGTGGGTGCGGTATTGCTCAATGACAGGTAAACTTGTCCAAGCATGAAATAATTAAACTGTTAGCCACATAAGTACCCTTTTCAATTTAAAACTTTTGCAGTATTTGCTAACCAGAAGTTACTGGTGCAATTGTCTAATATTAAGGCAAGTTATAAGTGCAAACGCATGAAGTCTAAAATTTGTGTGATACGTGCACATACATATGTCCTTCATAATTTTATTTATTTATTAAATGTTTTATTGTATAATAAAGCAGTTCATTCAATTTCGTTTACTTCTGATAAGCATTTGATTAAAATAATCTTTCACATATTATTGTAAACATGATTATAGTATTATATTTACATAACATGACTCAATCCTCCTCCTCAGAATAAATAAGATTATATTCACTCTGCCAGCAGCCTCATGAGTGCGGTAAAATTATTTCGATTAATTTAATTATTTTTACTAACTGATGTCTAAGGCATTCATGCGGCGATCGCACCCATTTTTAATATCTGATTAATGCTCCGATCTGAACATTTCTTCTAGATATTTTCGGAGATAAAATCATATCAGGAGTTTCGTTTGTCTTGTCTAATATATACGTTTTCTATTCAAGGACTTAATTTTGATCGATTAGTTTGTATGGCAGCTATATCCTATAGTAATCCGATATCGACAGTTCCGACAATCGACCAGCTTCTTGGGAAGAAAAGAACATGTGTAAAATGTCAGGTCGATACCTGAAAAACTGAGGGACTATATCGCGTGTATACAGACAGACAAACGGTGTGATCTGAACATTTTGTTCGGAGATTGTACCGTTATCGTAGACTATAATCTAATCCTAAGCTCATGAAATAAGACTCAAAAACTGAGGAACTATTCGTATTTGCAGACAGACATAAATCGATTTAGCTTATTACACTGATCATACCGTATATATTTTTAAAAGGTATTTTGTGCAAGATTCGTGGCAAACATATTAATATACCCTATTCAGAGCATAAAAACTATGGTAAAATGTTTGCTCTTAATATTGGTATTAACAGGTGGCACATTGTAATTTTTGATTTCCCATATACAAGTATATAACTCAGGAATATTTTCTTATTTTGTTCGAATGCCTAACGCTTTTGCAGAAATTATTGTATAGTGAAAATAAAAACTTAGGGCCGTTTTCTCAATATTTGGTTAATATTATCCTTAACCGCTGATAGTTCAACTGGATAATACCTTTTTTCGTAGGTGACAGGCTCGTGCCTGGGTGGCACGCTTTGGGTTATTTTCCGTAACAGCTCGCCGCTACGCAATCCGGCATTCCTTTTCATTTTGAAATTCATTTCATGGTTGCAACAGCGCTCAGTTCCAAAGAAATATTTACCCTCGGATATTTAAATGTTATTACCCTTTTTTTGTATGTAATATGTATTTAGGATCAAAATAATTCCCCAATATCTTATATTTTATGAAATGTGTTGCTTTAATTCGATACATTTTTTATTTAGCAGGATTAATAAAGCGGTATAAAAACAGTTTATAATAACAAAGATTAGAAACTTTTATCTGTATATTTACATATACCATAAATGAACATACAAAAAGTATCAGCCAACTAAATTCCCTTTACTTTTTGAACACAAATAGTATATGGGGATAAAACTTTGTGCCTTTAAGTTATGCCATCGTAAGTCTACAAATTGTAAAATCGGACCATAGCTGTTAAAGCTCCACGATACAGAATATGGGACCTTCGTGCCTTTTGTTAAATTTTGATCGATATATTAATTAAATTTTGAGATAATCCTTTTTCTGATTATGGTATGCCTGTATGTCAAAAATTGGTTGAATCAAGTCAATACTTCCCTTAGCGCCCATATAATTAATATAAAGATTTTCAAACTGCTGGTTGACTTTATACCACATACATATATATAAGTTATTTTTTATTTCACTTACTAACTGCGAGTGGTAGCGACGGTGTTGTCGACTACCACGGAGTTATTTAATTTTAAATGATAACGATTTGAGTTCCGTTCTAAAACTAATTTATTAAAATTATATTTCCCTTATTTATAACCTACTATTACAACTAGAACTACCGCTGCTGCCGTTTACGCTGCTAATGTTTCTGCTGAGTTCAATACCTGTGCGAGGTATTGAGTTACACCTGACAGTCACACGGTTGACGGCTACTGTAATTTATTGAATTGCAGTTGCCGGTCATACAGAAATCCAGACTGCACAGTAGAGTGGGTTTTAATTTTTTTTCTTAGTTACCATAATCTCAACCGAAATGATGAAAAAAAAATTCGGGTAAAGTTTGAGCTCTTAATATTAATATTAAGAGGTGCCTCATTGATATTTTCGATTTCCCATATAAATATCACAGGAAATTTTGCTTTTTTTCTTTGGATTTTTATTGAACACAAACAAATAATTGTTAAGCGAGAATCAACACATATTTTTATAAGAAATTTACCGACCTACAAAAGAGTTCTGAAACTTTTTTTGGTTGTATCAACTCATTTCAATTTTCAATTCGTAGATAAAGTCCAACAGAAAATCATAAAAAACTATATAACTTGTACCATTGATAAAGGCAATGCGTTTAAACGTAACAAGGTAAGTGCCGTTCACAAACACTTCAGGACCATCATTATACCGTCGTCTATGACAAAAATGGGAGCTTTATCCTTGGACCTGGTGGTACAGTGGGCTACGATGCCAGAGTGAAGACCTTGCGCGCAGGTTCCATTTACGGCTTCTCTACAAAACGTTACTGTTAGCGTGTCAATGCAGGAAGTAACAGCGGTGACGCTACCTTCACAGTCAGCTACGGCCCGCGTGCGATACGGGAAACATGGTAATATTTTTATACTCTCGCAACATGTTGCTACAGAGTATAATAGTTTTGTTCACCTAACGGTTGTTTGTATCACCTAAAACTAATAGAGTTAGATATAGGGTTATGTACATAAATGATCAGGATGAAAAGACGAGTTGAAATCCGGGTGACTGTCTCTCCGTCCGTCCGTCTGTCCGTCTGTCCCTCCGTCCGTCTGTCCGTCCGTCCGTGCAAGCTGTAACTTGAGTAAAAATTGAGATATCTTTATGAAACTTGGTACACATGTTTCTCGGTACATTAAGACGGTTGGTATTGCAGATGGGCGTAATCGGACCACTGCCACGCCCAAAAAACGCCATTAATCAAAAACAAATAAATTGTCATAACTAAGCTCCACAATAAGATACAAGACTGTTATTTGGTACACGAGATCACATTAGGGAGGGGCATCTGCAGTTAAAATTTTTTTTTAAGTGGGCGTAATCCCGCCCCTAATAGGTTTAATGTGCATATCTCCTAAGCTACTAAAGCTATAATAACAAAATTCATTGGAAGCAAATGTTTTTAGCACCTCTACCTATGGTGTGAAAGTGAAATCGGGTGACAACCCCGCCCACTCCCCATGAAACGGTACTGTTAAAAGCTACTAAAAGCGCGATAAATCAAGTACTAAACTCGCCAGAGACATTAAATTTTATTTCAGGGATGGTATGAGATGACTTTATAGGAACCGCGTTCAAAATTAGACAGTGGGCGTGACACCGCCCACTTTTAGGTGAAAACCCATATCTTGGGATCTTTTTAACCGATTTCAACCAACTTTGGTACATAACATTCTTTTTATATTTCAATGTTATGGTGCGAAAATGGGCGAAATCGGATTACAACCACGCCTATTTTCCATATGACACCATTTTAAATTCCACTTGATTCTTTCACTTTCCACTATGCAAATCAAGCAACAATGATTATTTCGGCGTAAAACTTTGCGTGAATAATACGTTTAAAGTATGCCACCTTGTGGCCAAAAATTCTCTAAATCGAACCAAAACTGTTCAAGCCCCTAGGTACTGAATATGTGGACCCCAGTACCTATAGTTGACTTTTTATCGTAAATATCGGCCATTGTGTAAGATATATAATTTAAATTCATATAATAGAATAAATAAATGAAACTATCGATAATAGTATGCCTTTGTTTCAAAAATGGGTTGAATCGGATCAATAGTTCTTGTAGCCCTCACATATCTAATATAATAATTTTTGAACTTCCGCGTGACTTTATACCGCATATGTGAGTTATCTCAATGAAAATGAGAGAGCGTGTTCTACTCATAACAAGATCAAATCGGGTGAAAATTTTCCTTAGCCCCCATGTAACTAATATCAGGATTTTCGAACTTTCGTCTGATTTTACTCCATTTGATTGGTGATGGTATGTGAGGTACCTTAATGAAACAGTGGGAGCATTTTATTAGTCTGTGGCATGTTAGTAATATTGGAAAAAATTAATAAAATCGGGTTAATACTACCCTCAAATTCCATATACTACTTATAATGATTTTCGTTATTCTAACCAGTTTTATGCCGAATATGTCGGTCAGTGAGTATTAATCTTTTTTTTTATATATAAAATTGCTTCAAAATATTATATGTTCTCGAGTATAGCTGAGCAATATCAAAATTAATATATTTCTCTATCCCCAATATATATATGATTTCCGTCTTTCCACCTAACTTTACACCGTTCCGGTTGATCAACGTGATATTTTAACGAAATTAAGTGGAAAAGATTTCTTAAAAATTATGTGGTTTGACGCTGAATTAGAATGAAATTAGTATATACTAAGTCTAAACCTCACACCTTCATATAATGAATTCCGATTCTCTGGTTGACGTTTGCCACCTAAGCTTATAATATAAAACTTAGCCACTTTGGTGGAGTTAATATCACATTCATACTTAAGTATATCTCACTTCAAGCAATAAAACTGAGACTAAGTTTATGGCCTTTAATATAGGTCAAGAAGATACCAAATTTGATTGTAATTTAATCACGATATCATTTAATAGTGAATGTTTAGTTCAACATTTTTTAATATACGGTTTGGAGGAATTTTCTGACCTGTGATTTTCCCAGCTCACATGTACTACTTATGGTATAATTTTTTTCGTCAATTTGATAATTTAATGAAATTAAATGGACAGTTTTTCTTAAAAATAATGTATATCGCTGCATATAAATGAAATTGGTCTAGTCTTTGTTTAAACCTTATAGCCCTAATATACTGATTTCCGCTCCTCTGGTACAACAGCAACCTCATATACCCCACATATTAAACCTAACCCCTTTGGTTCAGTTTATATCACATATACCATGTTTGAGTTAAATAGCTTCTTTTTATAAAAGTTAACGTTTCGGAGAAAAAAATAGTATTGACACAAAATAAATCTATGATCAATAACATAAGTTAATAAGACACCAAATAATAATCGTGTAATGAATGTTGAATTCTTTCGCCAAATTTTTATTTTTTCGCAACATGTTGCAACGGAGTATAGTTTTGTCCACCAAAGAGTTGTTTACATCACCTAAAGTGATAGATATAGATTTCTATATACATATATTTCTTCTAATATTTGGTGATAATCAGTGGTTAGGTATATTTTCTCAGCCATCATGTTGAACTTATTATAAAATATACCAGACAACAATGCTAAAAAAGTTTCTTAGAGTGCTGGACTTTGTATAGAGCAAAAAAATCTTTCTAGAAAAAATTGCATGAAATAAATATTAGTAATGTAGTATCAAAAGGGCTAAAGACCCTTTTTATGTGGTTATAGATAAACTGCGACCCCATCGGTTCACATGCTACGGTCTATTATTTTAGTTTTGCGACACATTTTAAAATGTAGGTCATGAGGTGAACTGTAAACTCAAGAAAATTACAATTTTACCTAGCGCCGTTGGCAGCTTATGAAAGGTTTAGATATTAAGACAGAAAGAAGAAAATTTACGTACCTGCTCTACATATGTGTATACCATACTTAATTATATGTAAGTTATTGTTAATTTAGCCTTCATGGGTAGACCCTTCAAAATAGGTACCATAGATCACCCTGTTTTAGAAAGCGTTTAACAAAAGTAATTTACGGAGGGGTTTTCCGAGAACTTAATTTCAATACAATGAAATAAACTACTAATTTCTAAAATATAAATATAACTAAATATTATGTATTATTATGTTAGTGAATAGCTAAGTAATATATAGATATACAAAAGTACGTAAGCTGTACCAACATGTGGCAAGAGTATAATAAATATCAGTACACTGTGTTTGTAGTTTCAGTTTCACTAGATGTTTACCATCAAAGTGCTTTATTCAAACTAATTTTAGTGTATTAGTTATATAGTGTTTAAAGTATTATTATATTCAGTGACGAGCAAAACCGTATTATATACAATGGCGATCAAACACATATAGATATGTGAACCAGTATACCGTAGTACCTATACACCGAACAGGAAAGGAGTCATAGCAAGGATTCAATTACAGTGAAAGAGAGCAGCACCTAGGATCCAACTTTTCAGATCCGGATGGACAGATTTATATAAGTATTATATATAAGTATTTTATATATTAAGCCATTTATTATTTATTAATGACGCCTAGATTAAGTAGAAAATCTGTATTACTGAGATGTCTTCAGAATAGAAGACGTATGAGAGTTCTTCGTGCAAACTCTTTATATAGAGATAGAGAGTAGTCACAAAATACTGTAAGTCACGCTAATCGTAGATTACATTCCGATGTATGTCTGTCCGAACAAATTATCAATCAAATCAACATAGAACCAGGCGGGAAAATCTCGAGGTACGGTCTTTTGAACAAAATTTAAATACTGTTCAACATAGAACAAGGCGGCAAGATCTGCAAATTCGCTCTGAAGAGCAAATAAGAGATACTCGAGGTCATAGGTCTCGGCGTGAAGACCCCGAGGTTCGATCTGTTGAGCAAGTTGCAAATACTGTTCAACATAGAACAAGGCGGCAAGATCACCAAATTCGCTCTGAAGAGCAAATAAGAAATACTCGAGTTCATAGGTCTCGGCGTGAAGACCCCGAGGTTCGATCTGAAGAGCAAATTGCAAATACTGTTCAACATAGAACAAGGCGGCAAGATCCGCAAATTCGCTCTGAAGAGCAAATAAGAGATACTCGAGGTCATAGGTCTCGGCTTGAAGACCCCGAGGTTCGATCTGTTGAGCAAGTTACAAATACTGTTCAACATAGAACAAGGCGGCAAGATCCCCAAATTCGCTCTGAAGAGTAAATAAGAGATACTCGAGGTCATAAGTCTCGGCGTGAAGACCCCGAGATTCGATCTGTTGAGCAAGTTGCAAATACTGTTCAACATAGAACAAGGCGGCAAGATCCACAAATTCGCTCTGAAGAGCAAATAAGCAATACTCGAGGTCATAGATCTCGTCGAGAAAATCCTGAGGTACGTTATGATGAACAAAGTAGGATCAAAGTATTATCCCTTCATAGAGAACTTCGCGCAAGAAATCCTGAGTATAGGAATTTAGAGCGCATTCGTGATCAAATGCAAAGAGAACATGCAAGAAGAAACCCTGAAATATGGAGAGAGGAGCGTGATAGAGAAACACAACGTCGACAGCTTAGTAGGAGGGGTATGAGGGAAGAAATTTTGAATCAGAGACGTCTTAGACAAGGTCAAGTTCGCCTTCGTAGAAATAACCCACTCAATAGATAAATTGAAAACCAAAGGCAGTCTCAACAAATCCGATTAACGAGAGAAAATAATGTTATAGAAACTGATTATAGTGGCAATTTAAGATTTCATAAACATATATTTCCAAAATATAAATAAGGGCCCTACTGAAATATGTATTTGCTGTGGCGGCTTATGGTTTTCACACCAAGTTCGCAAATTAAATTTCGCAACTATTGCGCAAGTTCACCCGAATGCTGCATCCGCCTTCATTTTAATGCAAAAATTTCCTTCAGAAGATGGAAATTACAATTTTTGTGCTACTTGCAAAAATGCGATTGTTTAAAAGAACGTTCCAAAAATATGTTTAGCCAACGGTCTAGACTTTTCTGAAATACCGGATTGTTTGAAAGGTTTAACCCCAATTGTAGAACGTCTCATAATGCCTAGATTGCCTTTTATGACAATCCGTCCGTTAGGATATCAAGGTCAGAGTTTGCTCAAAGGTGTTGTTGTTAATATACCAATTTCTGTTAACAATATTGTGACATCTCTACCAAGGTCCTTTGATGAGGCTCATGCTATACAAATTCACTTAAGAAGGCGTTTGGAATACAATCATGATTACATGATCGATACCATACGCCCCGCAAAGATTATGGAAGCTTTGCAGTTCTTAGTGAATACCCCTTTGTATCGTGAGCACAATATACATATTAATGAAAACTGGATTTCAGAATCTAATGACCAAGAAGAAGTTCCGTTTGTTGCATCTGTGAGGATTCCCAATTGGTTCAATATTTTCATGCGGCACAAACTTCTCATGATAATCCCTCAGGTAATAATATTCCTACGGGTCTTTTACCTTCAGAGCTAAATCCAGGCGATCAAGAAATTCTTTTTGACAATATTCCTGTAGAAAACTTAGACTATAACCGTTTAGTTATAGCGCCAGGTGAAGGACAAAGACCAATTGACATAATTCAAGATAATAATTCAGAAGAGTTGTCATTTGGAACAATATCCGTTGGGCAGAAGCGTACATGCTCTGAAACGTATAGCAAGATAATACGTTCTGAAATTCGCCGTTTTGACAGAAGAGCGTGTACCATTCCAAAGTTGTTCTATGATTACAAAAAATTAGAACTGCTAAAAATTAAGAATAGTACATCCATTTGCCTTAGAAAGTTTTCAGGTCGCAAACGAGTTACGGCCCAAAATCTATTAAACGAAAACTTTGTTCAAAACTTGATTCAACACGATGATGGTTACAAGGTTTTGAAAGGCGTTAGATCCCCACCTGCGCACTGGGAAGCTGAGAAGAAAAAGGCAATCGCTATGATTCGCCAATTTGGGCTTCCAACCTTCTTTATCACTTTATCGGCTGCAGAATCTCAGTGGGTTGAGCTTTGGTCATCCTCTCTAAAACTGTTGATTCTAAAGATATTTCGGAAGAAGAAGCCAACAGTTTAACAACCCAAGATAAATATCGCTTAATTCGGTCAAACGCGGTTACTTGTGCTAGATATTTTGACTACCGCTATCGACAAATTCTTAAGCTTTTTAAAGATAACGCCGGCATTTTTGAAGAGCATTTTGATACAAATTTCTACTGGAGAGTGGAGTTTCAACAGAGAGTTTCCCCGCATGTACATGGCATGTATTGGATTAATAATGCTCCCAGGATCAACCTTCAAGATCCTCAGACATTCCCTGATGTCATTAGTTTTATTGACAATTATATTTCTACCGATGGTTCGATCAGCCACTTAGAAAATTATTTGAGTTATCAAAAGCATAACCACAGTCGGTCTTGTACTAGGAAAATAAGAGGACAACAGTTTTGTCGTTTTGGTATACCATATCCACCAATGCCTTCAACGCAAATACTGTTACCTCTTACACAAGTCAAAATTCAGAAAGACACAAGGAAAACTTTTTCAAAATTCAAAACGTTTTAAATTCAAATATGACTACAGAAGACATTTCTAATTTAAACGATTTTGAACACTTCCTGTCTGATAGTAGAATAAATATGTCTTTTGATGACTATTTGTTAGCCCTTAGGTCAAGTTTAACAAAACTCAAAATTTTTCTAAAAATAAAATTACAGGATCGTTTTATAAACGCTTATAATCCTCTGATTTTGGAACTCCATAGAGCAAATATGGATATCCAATATATACTGGATGCATATGCTTGCTGTTCATATATAATTAATTATCTCTAACAGGGGAATTTGTAGGCTCTTAAATAAGCTATATCAGAGGTAAATGCTGGAAATAATACTATTAAGCAAAAACTTAAACATATAGGTCACAAATTTATATCAGGCACAGAAATATCTGCACAAGCAGCAGGATATTGCTGCATTGGGCCCCATCTTTCGGAAGCAAGTAATGCAGAAGTATTTATAAATACCTCTCGACCTTAGGAACGTGTTCGAATGGTAAAACCTTTAGCGGAACTTCAGAACCTTCCTTCAGGTTCGACTGAAATATACGTAGTCGGTATTTTAGACCGTTATGTTCAAAGATTCGATCAGTTAGAAACTCTTTGTTTAGCTTATTTTGCATCTAGGTATAAATATTTTAAATCTAGTAAAAGAGCACAAGATAGTGATTATGAAGAAGAAGAGAGGGAAGACGATAATTTACCAGAAAGCGGGGTTGTCATGCCTCTTAAAGACGGTAGCGGTTTTGTGAAAAAACGTACCAAACCTTGTATTATTCGGTATGCAAGGTTTAAGGTATGATGTTTTTGAGCAAAGAGAACTTGAAAATGTTTTAGAAAATCTTTATAATAAAATAGACTTGGACAAAGGTGCTCAAAATGAACTACCTATCGTGGAAAATGAGTTCAGAGCGTTGGCACTTCCAGAAATAAACCCAAATATAAATTTGCTGAATTCGCATGGTGAAGATTCAACAAATAATGGCACTGAATCTGATTGCAGTATTAGACTTATTAAACTACCCCCTTTAATTCCAGTTGAGGAATTATTTTCTTTAGTTCAAAGTCTAAATACTCAGCAAAGAACCTATTTGACACATTTGATGCACCACCAAAAACAAATCTCCCATTTTATGAGTTCATTGGCGGCGGTGCAGATGTAGGAAAGAGTCGTTTGATATCAAGCTCTTAACCATCGTTACAATTCTACACCTGGATCCAATCCAAGTTCCTTAAAAGTTCTCCTTTGCGCACCTACGGGTAAAGCAGCATTCGGAATAGGTGGAATGACCCTTCATTCAATATTCTCTTTACCTGTTAATCAGTTGAATAGAGAGTTGAGGCCACTTAGCAATGACACAGTTAATTCATTGTATTCCAGACTTATCGATTTAAAATTAATCATAATTGATGAAATATCGATGGTAGGTGCTCGTATGTTTAGCTCTATTGATGCGAGATTAAAACAAATTTTCAAAACAGACAGCCCCTTCGGTGGTATACCGATCATAGTGTTTGGTGATTTGAAGCAACTCTCACCTGTTGGAGATAGGTGGATATTCTCTCTTAATTCCAATGATGCATACAGCACTTTAGTTGGTTCCCCTTTGTGGGAGTTATTTAAATACTTTGAATTAACAGAGATAATGAGACAACGGGAGGATCAGATTTTCAAAAAAGCTGGCCAAAACTCTAATTAATAAGATAACGGTACAAAAATTAGTATACCCATGTTTTTTGATGCGCTGACTTCGAAAAACATAGTTTTAAGATGATTGAACGAGTTCTTCAAGGTAATTTTATGGTAAAACATTAAAAAAATTCGAATTTCGAACTAAAAATTAGTATACCTATGTTTTTTGATGCGCTGAATTTGAAAAACATGGTTTCAAGATAATTCAACAATTTTCTAAAGTTCTTCTGAGGTTAAACGCCTTAAAAATTAAGATTCAACACTGAAAATTTGTGTACTTAAGACTTTAATAGCCATAGTAAAGAAACATATATATAGGCTACCTTAATACTTAAATTGAAAATTTGCCCTCACCCAATTAGTTTCAATTTTATAAATTTACTTACGCGCTTTACCACGAGATGGGGTGGGACTTTTAAACGCATTTCATTTTTTTCTATTTTTTTTATTTTTATTTTTTTTTTACTTTTTTTTATTTTTTTAGTTTTCTAAATTTTTAAAATTTTTTAAATTTTAATAAACTTTGTTTTATTCCTCATCTGAGGTTACATCGTTTTCCGATTCTTCGTTTTGTGTGATAGTTTGTGGAATAGCAGGCATTTTCAAAAGAGCAATGACATCAGCTGAAAATGATTTAGATTTTTTTCTTGGAGTTTTTTGTAAACTTCCTTGTGTGACTTAGCCTGCACATTTTATAATTTTTGTTACCTGACTCCTGTGCTTCTTCTGATAACTGCCCGATTGGCAAAATTGAGTTTGAAATTATGACTGCACCGTGTAGAAGGATTTGGTGAACAGACGCGGGCATTTTATACCAACCATATTTTTCAACAAAAGGTCTAGCAGTTTCAAGAGCATATTGTTCGTATGCATTTGCATTTATAGCGAATCCACAAGCCAGAGTCTGAAGAATAACTTTGAATCTTCTAATTAAATTCTCATCAATCCCGGTTATTTCAGACGATTTTAATGTATCTTCGAAAAATCTACGTGCAGTGTTACCGTCGTTTGTTGTGCCACTTCCGCCGGTTTTTGGTATATCTACCAGTAGACCCATTTGAGTTTTAAATTGCGATTGAATGTGGGACTTCCTTTCTGCTACAATGAGTTTATCTCTCTCTCCGCGAACTTGCCACTTCTTTATATCAAGTCTGTAAGCAACATGCAAAAGTCACTCGAAACTTCGAATCCACGCATGGAGTGGTGATAGCGCGAATTGCAGTGATTTTTCGTCAACAATCCTCTTTGAAACCTTTTCTAAGTCGTTCATTTCCTTCGGTGTAGCTCCGCAAACGTAGCAAGTTTGAGCTGATGCTGTTGAAGTTATTGCATTGCACACTTTTCCGTCAATCATAGTCACTAGCATTTCATGTGAAACTGTAAGTTGTCCGACTTCACAAGCACTGACTGTTCGTTTCAGATTCTTTATTTGAGTTTCAACATGTGATTAAAGTTGTACCCAAGATATTGGGGAGCACACACTATTTATCTAAAATTAACACTTGCTTTATTTCAGAGAAACGCTCGCAAATACTTTTTAATCAAAATGCCCACATATGGGCGTAAGCAATTTATTTCACTTCTATACAATATGTTGTATATTTATTGTATACACAATGAATAAAAGCACAAATTAGTTTATATAACGAATTGAAAATGCGTCAAAAAAGGTAGCGCCCAGGTTCGTATAGCGAAAACCAATATATAGGATCGCTGTAGCAGCTGTCCAAAAATCGAATGTCCGTTTTGCGATGATCCCGTCCTTTTTTCTTAGGTGTCTTCGTGCATGTTGTTCTCAGAGGCAGAGTGCGGTGGTGTCGTTGTGTGGGGTGAAATTCCTTGAGTGTTCACAGGTGTGGTGTGTTTCATTAGGGTGTGTCAGTTTTTCCCGAGTAGAGTGGTGCACTTGTAGGAGGGAGTTTAAACTCATTTAAACAACATGTTCATTCTCATTCTTTGAAATTTCTGTCGTTTCTCTTAAGAATTGAAATCTTATGGGTCGACAGAATCTTGTAGAGGACGGTCTTGGGTTTTGCCATACGATTATTTTATCTGACGAGTTTTTGACTTTTGCATACAGCTGTAACGGAACCATCAAAGTTACAAAAAATTGCTGTCATCGAAGGTATCTGCATCAATATTAGCAACTTTCTGTTTGTACTGTGATTGCCCGGAACTAACGTCAAATCCCCATTTTGAGATCAGTACCAAGTTATTTTTGTTGTAATCAGAAAGAGTCTTTAAAACAGGATCACACAATTCGAGTAACCTACAAGTTGTGTGGTTTAACAAAGCTTGTAAATTCACTTCAGCCATTTTGTCATTGACAAAGATAGAGTCAGGTGGAGGATAGCATTTGCGTTTGGCTTCTAAGACTTTGTTATAAGTGGGATACAAATCAACTCCTCTGTCTTTAGCACCACTCCTTAAACTTGAGTACTGAGATTTGGAGAGCTTGTTTGAAACAATCATTGATAATGCCTCGTTTGATGTGTAAGGAGTAAATGTATTTTGTTGACTCGCTGGTTGCTGTAAAACTTTAATAACAGCCTTGCTGGTTTCTGATGATAACTCATTGATTTGTTTCACTACTTTAGCAGCTGCGTTTTGACCTTCACTTCTAAGCTTCATTTGCGCTGCATAAAGCAGCTCATCTGTTCCAGTGCTGCTTCTCAAATCACCAGTTTTTCTGAGCTTTGATATCTGAAAGATATCTTGAAAATTTCGAGTAGGTCGTCCGCCTTTTCCTCCTTGACTTTGGATTGCAGGTTTCTTAACTAATATTTTTACTTGAAGCCAATAATCGTATTTTCGTTGAAATTTATTGTGATTACGAAAAACTTTATCAAATTTACTGAATAGTTCCACACAAAATCTATCAGCAATTTTGAAAACTGCATCTCTTGTTTCTCCTTTAGCTTCCAATATACCTAACTTACTACAAAAATTATCTGTCAAGTGATTCTTTTGCAAATATCGTGAATGGCTCTTTTTCTCTCTCAAAACTTCATACAACTCTTTTCTTGTCCCCATGAAACTCATTTTAAACAACCAAGTTAGGCTGGCTTAGGGCGGCTCTCCCGATTTGACCCGGGGAGGACACAGCACTGACCCCCGGACCTTCAAAATCTCTAAGAGTTTGACCGAGTTTGACCGACTTCAAGTCGGAAGCAACTATTGTTGCCGTTAAGTAAAGCTCAATTAGTTGTTTTTGGATAAACAAGTGATCAGCCTCAAGGGTGTGAGACAGTGCAGGCTGGAGGTGTAGCGGAGAGTGACTTCGGCTGCAAACTTCTCGATTTCAACTATCTGACCCGTGAGATTGAATCTCTAACGAGAGCGGAAAGCGAACTCGAATTCGGAATACCCGAAAAACTCTCGCTTATATAAGCACGGAACTGCACAACCTTACTTGCAGTCTGACCGACGCCACCTAGCGGCCGCGCGTGAACTAGTATCTCAAAGGGAGGCGGGTTACTCGTATAACATAAGGAAGTCAATATTTAGCCCATAATACTATAACGGATTTTTACTGGATGGTTGAAAAATCACGAAGTCGCAAGTTGTCGCAAGATTTTTTGATTTGAGGTCACACTCTTAAGTGCCCTTAAGAAGTTCCTGACCGTGGTACTGCGCGGAAATGCACGGAACACTTGTTGTAGAAAAGGAAAAATACCGTTTATTGTTCCCATTTAATTTACATGTAAATTAATAAAATTACGAAATAAATAATATCACATTACTAAGAAACTAAACAAGATACATCAAAATGCTTTTACATGCTTAAAGTCAATGCATCAAAGATTAGAAAATAACTTAAACCATTTTTGTTCACTCTTATTTTTTTGAGTTTTGGCCAGATTTTTTGAAAATCTGGCCCACTGTGTCATGCCATACATTTATTTTGGTCCAATGAAGAGACAAATAATTTCAATGCCGTATCGAATCCCAACAGAAGCTTTCCTTTCAACTGCAAAAGACTCAGTTAAAGGAATTGTTATAAATGAAAATGAGAATATTTTGGAAAGAGTTAAACTTTTCAAAACTTCTGAAACGCAGGGACTGCCCTATGAATTGACACTAAAAACCTCCGCCAAATATATGATTACAGTGAACATAAACACGTGTGATGGCTTGGTTAATATGGCAGCTGGACAACTTATGCAAATTGATTTCCATTGTTCTTTTCCAACAATTCTGTGGATTAAATTTTTGGAACCTTCTGTTGGTTTGATAGCACGATCAAAAAAGCCTCATCCTCTAGAAAGTTCTTGGACACCAATTGAGAAAGCTTTGACAACAAGTTTCAATTTTATGATTTCCCGAACATCAGGACATCAAATTTTATTCCATAATGCTCAGAGTCTTCACGCTCACATTAATGATATAAAAAGACTCTTTGATGCTATCTTCAGATATTTTATGTTTTGGTAACTTGGAGTTACCGAAAGTTTTGATATACCAGGATTCCATTAACGAGCTCATATCATGACAGTATTTGTGTCTCTATTTCGAACTAAAGTTTTCAGACTTATTGCAATAGTTCTTCCTTTTTTAATTTTTTCGAATATATATTAAGAAATGGTATAGCAATTTTGACACTAATTTTTAAGACAATTTTAAGAAGAATATGTAAATAATCTTATTAAGAAAATATAAATTATATATATAATTTGTTATTATATATGACATTATTGTATAAATAAATTATGTGATAGAAATTAAATAGTATAAGGAAAAAAGAAATATAATTTGGATATATGTATAAGAATCTCTACAAAAATTATGTTTAATATTGTAAATATTATATACAAATTAATATAATAATATTATATCATTTTTAAAGTTGTAAATGTTTTTATTTTTAAGCTAAACATGTATAATAATATCGATATAATAAATAAAAAATGTTATTCATTGTCCAAAAACGATTTCTTTTCATACTTCTCAATACAATTGTAATGCATTCTATATAATAATATGCAAAAAGCACAAGAACGATTTCTCATAATTTGAGTAAATTTAGTTTACAAATTGCTCTAATTATTTTCACTGTGAGTGAAAAGTAAATAACTAAGGCAACAGTTCCTACTCCTAATTATTAAAATATATAATATAAAGAAGTCTTAAACGAATATACCATTTAACTTTGCGAGAGTATAAAATGTTCGGTTACATCCGAACTTAGCCCTTCCTTACTTGTTACATAATAACTTAGGTGTAGGGAAGCTGATTACAAATTTTATTATTTTCCTATTCGCTAAAATCTTAACTCTAGCTATGCTAAGTAATTGGGTTATTGTAACTCCCGTGAAACCCTCCTTCATAACCGCCTCCAAGTCATTTGCGTCAATAATGGCAGGGTTTACTATTATATATTAAACTTTGAAAAGGTCATTGCAATCATTAAATTTGAATTTCAAGAGTTTAAATCCTGTTCCGTTAGTCTTGTCTGCATTAAGTCATCAAAGTCAAAGTTGCCAGCTATTACCTTTAGGGCCGATCCTATGAATTTAAGCTCTGAGAATGTCTATGGTGAACTCCTAAAGTCCCTAACGATTGTGGAAAAACATTCATCAATTCTGTGATCTCTTGTATGCATTGTCCATATTCGGTTAAGTTCGGTATATGCCCTATATAAGTCGTCTCGTTCCAAATTAGTGCAGTACCGTCCAGGAGTACCGTCTGTTAATTTAGAATTTGCGAACGCACCCCAAGTCAAAAATACGTAGATATACAAATGCCTGAAATTTAATTAAAAGAAACTGTATCAAAATAACTGTATCGGAAGTTTTCATTTGAGGTTGTTCTTGTTAACCGCTAACAAATTAAGAGCATCTCTTTCATATTCATAGCCGGCTTCGTTTTCAGCTTCTATTTCTGCCGCTGCATCATAAGCAGCTTGATCGTATTGATTTTCGTATTGGGATACAACATTTTTTCTTGCGTCAAATAATTTACACTCTGGCATCTGTAATCAGACGTTATTTGAGATGCTTCCTCCCGCCAGGACACATATTGTTCCTTGAGTCATCGATCTCTGGGACCGACTTAACTACATCCAGACCTTCGTGACATTCGACACTGATAATTTTTATTTGCTTGTAGGCCTTGATTTCGGGGGCTGTCACAGTTGTAGATTGGTTTGTAAGCAGCTCTATTCTGGCTTCGAATTCTTTTCTTTGAACCTGCAGTGCGTCGCTAACGGCCGCATATATAATAACTTGCAACTGCTGTTCATTCATGTCTTGCCCGCGTTTGATTCGTTTTGAGGTTGACAGTTATACAGTTACAGTCAATACAAATACTTCTAAAGAGTCGATATATGCCGGATATGAAAAGGGTTTTCACTTACAGAATTATATTGAGATTTTCTTTCTTCTACGTTGATTGCGATCTTCCTTCATCCACGTTGATTGTAATCTTCTTTCTTCCATGTTGGAATGGTAATTTGCGGAATAATAATTCAGTACTTTTCCCGCAACGACGAATTTCATGTACCGGGACAATAACGTTGGGTTTTTTTTTTTTTTTAACAGCACTTTTCACGAGCCCCACGTTGGGCGCCAGTAATTTTTTATTTCACTTACTAACTGCGAGTGGTAGCGACGGTGTTGTCGACTACCACGGAATTATTTTATTTTAAATGATAACGATTTGAGTTCCGTTCTAAAACTAATTTATTAAAATAATATTTCATATCAATTATCTTATTATATTATCCTGGATATCATGGTGAAGTCGCTCGAAAGAAACCATACAAGTATATGTACGTATTTCACTTATAAACAGACGAAAGCACATTGTATTTGCTCATAATTATATAAATAAGTCGCCGGAATTCTGGAGACAAGTAATATATTCGGATGAAAGTAAATTTTGCATTTTTGGCATAGAAGGTCGACAAATTGTGTGGTGCAAGTCAGGAACTGAACTTGAAAAGCAAAATCTTGTTGGTACAGTTAAACACGGAGGTGGCGAAATTATGGTGTGGGGTTGCATGGCGGCTGGTGGTGTGGGTCAGCTTGAATTTATTGAATTGACAATGGATAAATGGGGTTATTTGAACATTTTAAAAAACAATTTGAAACAAAGTGCAGATATTCTTGGATTATCTTCGACGTTTTGGTTCCAACAAGATAATGACCCGAAGCATACTGCGTAAAGTTAGACTTTGGCTCTTGTACAATGCTCCTAGACAACTTAAAATGCCCCCTCAATCACCTGTCCACAATTCTATTGAGCATCTATGGGATCTGTTGAAAAAAAGAATTCATTAGCACACAATAACAAGTAAAGAGGCTTTGCGAAGTGTTATGAAAGAAGAATGGTCCCAGATTGTAGCTGAGGAAACAGATAAGTTGGTAAGATCAATGCCAAATCGATTGAGTGAGACTTTAAAACAACGCGGCTATCCAACAAAATACTTAAGCAATTCACAAGCTTCGTCTTATGTCTTATGTCGTATTTCAATAGCTTAAACAATACGACACTTGTGAGCAATATTTCTACACTTCACCAGCTGGTAATGAAAAATTAAGAATACAAAAATGCCACGGGGAAGAGACAAAAATAAAATTAAAGCTTTTTTATTTTGAAACAGCGGCTTTTTTGATCATTATGACAGTCATAAAAAAATAAGACAATACGACGATATGACACAATATGACACCTTGTGAATACCCTAATTGAATTTTATTTTTCTTTATCATTTTTAATACTTTGTAACTAATTTTAAAGCTGAACGCAGACTTAATGGTGCCAATGTTTACTTCTCCTTACACTAAAATCCTGTTATCACAAAAATGAAAATAGGAATATACATTTTTGTTTTTGCATTTCGAACTTAAAAATATACAGAAGAAACACATGTAGAAACTTTGAACTGAATTACCTATTTACATTGTGTTTTTACTTCACTTAAAAAATAGTGTCGGGTGAACGCCGACTTTATTGGCTATGTGTATATATTAACAGTTCATAAAAGGAGAATAACCCAAGTATAATATGATATATGACCGTATAATGCATTGGTTGTCAATCGGTTGAAAGGCATTTCAAACAGGTAGAAGTGCTAGCTTGTAAATTGGTCGCCGAATGATTCCCTTCGTTGTTCGTCCACCACACGCACTTTATAGTCCTTTCCTTGAATACAGTTTATAACTCTTCCAATGTGCCATTTTTGAGGTGGTAAGTTGTCTTCATGGATGTTAACCATTGAGTTGTTGTTGATGTTTGGTCGCTCCGAAAACCACTTTGATCGCCCTTGAAGTTCGTTGATGTATTCATTTGACCATCTGTTCCAAAACATCTGTTTAATGCTTGTGACCTGATTCCATCGTTGTACGTTGCTGATGTTAGCTGACAATCTCCGCTCTGGGAGTGCCCTAAATGCACTACCAATAATAATATGTCCCGGAGTTAATACTTCATAATCGTTTGGATCCGATGACATTGGTGTTATTGGCCGAGAATTTAACACAGCTTCTATCTAAACCAGGACTGTTGTTAGTTCCATGGCTGTGAGTTTTGCATTTTTGATGGTGTGATTGAGGTGAACCTTAGCCTAATTTGACTGCTGCTTCCCAAATACCGCCAAAATGTGGTGCTCTGGGAGGAATAAAATTGAAATTTATAAATCCATTAGCACAATATTTTATAATTGCATCTTTGTTTTCGGTTTTAAATAAAAATGACTTTAATTCAACTAGTTTGCTGCAAGCACCCTCAAAATTTGTTGCGTTATCGCAAAAGATGTCAGAGGGTAGACCTCTTCTTCCAATCATGGGCTTCAATGACGCTAAGAATGCGTCCGTGGATAGATCCGATACTAGTTCGATGTGAACCGACAAACGAAGATCGCGTACATTGGCTTGATAAGGTGTTTTGTCTCGAATACGCAAATATACGTTGCCTGGTCCACAGAAATCAATCCCGCACCGCGCAAAAGGGCTAGATAGAGTTAATCGCTCCACAAGTAACTGTCCCATTACTTGATTCATCAGCTTTGGCTTGTAACGTATACAATGGGTGCACGATCTGACGATGCGTATTGCTAAATCGCGTGAATTGACTATCCAAATCTGAAGTCTTATCAGTGCTACGAGTGCCTTTGGTCCTGCATGGTAGAGTTTCCGATGTAGATGACGAACGGAATGCACAACAGCATTGGGTGTTTCCTTTCTTCTGGAATATCTACTGATTCCAATCGACCCCGAACTTTGAGTATTTGAAATCCTTCGGGATATTCGAGAAAAGGATTTAAATAACGTAACGGACCATTTATCGTAAGCTCTTTTTGTAAAGGATGAAATGATTCCAATCGACCCCGAACTTTAAGTATATGAAATCCTTCGGGATACTCGAGAAAAGGATTTAAATAACGTAACGGACCATTTAGCGTAAGCTCTTTTTGTAAAGGATGAATTTCAAATGCGAATATCTTCAATTGGTAAACTCCTCCACAGAATGTTCTGGAACTTTCGATCATCTTCGTGCATTAATACTTGGCGATACATTTTGACTATGTCGGCAGTGAGTGCAAACCTGTAGAATCGAAAACGAAGAAGAAGAAGAAAAAGTTCGCATTGAATTGTAGGGCCAACCATCTGAATATCGTTTAATGATTTTTGGGAACGCTCATATGACCCAAACTCACGTAGTTGCTCATAAATTCAACGTATTGTGCTTTCAATTGTGGTGATTTGGCTAATCTTGTGCATTGAATCGTCTCAATGCCGTAGTATATGACTCGCCCAAACACGTCGGATCATCCTTGAAGGGTAATTTGACAACTATTTTGCCGCAAGGTCTTCTTGACACAGTTGAATTGTATATGTGATCGCAGCTCTGTTGTTCACGAGTTAATGCCTTTGGTATGGTAGTGATTTCTTCCAATTTCCACAACTTTTCGAATTTGGTATCTAAAGATTCATTAGCTAAAACTAAACAAGATGGTTTAGATATGTTGTTACTGCCCGTCTTGCAGCGTCCCGAAACAATCTAGCTTAGGAATGTTTTTTGCAAAATGGATAAATTAGATCCAAGATTAATTTGGCCTACAGATAGAAGACTGAAGAACGCTTCTGTACCCAGCAACATGTCGATTTTCTTTGGTATATAAAATGCATCATCAGGGAGCGCTATATTGTGTGGAATATTCCATGTTGAAATATTGATTTCAGGATCTGATTGATAAGCAATGTGCGATGTAATACAAAAAGTCAATGGAAGTTCGAAGCCAGTCACTTGCGACTTGATGTTAGTTGAGGTTTTGAATTAAATATTTGTTAACGATGAACCGATGCTTTGAATCTGTATGTTTTGCTTATTTCTTGGCAGAAGCAACCTTTGCGAAAAATCATCTGTGATAAAATTTACCTGTGAACAGGAATCTAACAGTGCCGTACCCAATCTGAAGCTCCCCGATGCATCACGAACGAAAATTTTTGCTGTTGCAAGGATGACGTTATCCAACGATGAATTATTCCTGTGTGTATGCGTGACTGCCTCTTGTTTTGTAAATACCTGAGTAGGTGTTTGTTGGCCTGAAGTAAAACCGCGGTGGAGTAAACTGTGGTGTTGCCATGCACAAACCTTGCATGATGATGGACAATTGGCTACACGATGTCCCTTTTTCTTTGCATGATCGAAACGTTGAGTAATGTTTAGTGACTTAAAGCGATCGATTTTAAAACCCTGATGGTTGTTACAGGAACAGAAAGTACACGTTATGTAGGAGCAGAAAAATGTATAGCCTCGTGGTTGATTCCTTGATTTCGAAGTATAGTATTTGTTAGCACCTTAAGTTGACGAAGTACTAATATGCGTGTTATCCAGTGACTCAAGGTATTGGCAGTGTCTTTCCAAAACTGTGGTGCAATCCTCCCATGATGGCAGCTTTCTGAAATCTAGCGACTCCTTCCACCGTTTGCTGGTCTGTTCATCAGAACCATAAATAGCTGAAGCCTTATTAATTAAAATTCTTAGCTGACTGCTATTTGGTTTCATAACTGCAGGTAAATCAAATAACGAATTTATTCCTTCGAAAAAATTAGTGTTTTGTTGTCATACAGTACCTTCAACCGTTCTAACGCCTTCGGATAGTTTTCATTTGTCACTTGAAACGCATTTACAGTTTCTAAGGCTTAACTTTGGAGACAATTTCGCAAATGGTTGAATCTTCCAATATTAGTTAAATTGAACTCACGATCAATTATTTGCTTGAACGAAGTGATAAAATTTTGATAATTCGAATACTTTTCATCAAATGTAGGAAGCTTAAGTGGTGGAAGTTTTGAACTTGATCGTACCATGCAAGTTGTGTCCGAAAGTGAAACGTTGTTATCTTCTGCCAGTTTCGATTGGATAATCAATTCAGTTGTGATGTAAAGTACTTCCAGATCAGCGCGTTCTCCATCATCAGCATCCAATCTATCGAGGTCAGTTTGAATTGAGAGAATCTGCTTAAAAGTGAACCCCAGGATGCCCAAACGGCATTTGTATTCCGCAGCTGAAAAAGCCTTTCCATTTGGTCGTAAACTAGCGTCGACGATATTTTTAATGCGCGTAATATTTTTCTTGGTTCTGGCGCGTTGTTGTCTTAGCTCATATAAAGACATTGCAGAACAGGATCTTGTATGTGTTATTTATAGAGGTTCAAAATTATTTTAAATACCAATACTTCTACTTCTAGTGAGTAGTTAAGCAATAAGTGATTAGTTAATTTTTACCATTTTCACACCATCGATAGAGACGCTAAAAACATTTGTTACCCAGTGAATTTTTTTTTATTATGGCTTCAGTGGTACAGGAGATATGCACATTAAACCTATTAGGGGGCGGGACCACGCTCACTTTAAAAAAAATTTAAACTGCAGATGCCCCTCCCTAATGTGATCCTATATACCAAATAAGAGTCTTGTATCTTGTTGTGGAGCTAAGTTATGGCAATTTATTTGTTTTTGATTAATGGCGTTAATGGGCGTGGCAGTAATGGGCGTGGCAGTGGTCCGATTACGCCCACCTGCAACACCAACCGTCTTACGGTATCAAGAAACATGTGTACCAAGTTTCATAAAATCTCATCTCAATTTTTACTCAGGTTACAGCTTGCACGGATGGACAGACGGACGGACGGACAGACAGTCACCCGGATTTCAACTCGTCTCTTCATCCTGATCATTTATATATATAACCCTATATCTAACTCGATTAGTTTTAGGTGATACAAACAACCGTTAGGTGAACAAAACTATTATACTCTGTAGCAACAGGTTGCGAGAGTATAAAAAGTAAGGAAGGTCTAAGTTCGGATGCAACAGAATATTTTATACTCTCGCATAGTCAAATGGTTTACTCGTTTGAGATTTCTTTATATATTTTAATAATTAGAGCAATCGTTCTTGTGTTTTGTTGTATACGCTTATAATTTAATTTATATAGAATGAATTACAACTGTGTTGAGGAGTATGAAAATAAATCGTTTATTGACAATGAATAACATATTTTATTTATTTTATCGATATTATTATACATGTTTAGCTTAAAAATAATAAATATTAACAACTTTAACAAGTAAGGAAGGGCTAAGTTCGGATGTAACCGAACATTTTATACTCTCGCAAAGTCAAATGGTATATTCGTTTGAGATTTCTTTGTGGATTGACTGATATTTTCGGTAGAAGGTCAACTATAGGCACTGGCGTCCACATATTTAGTACTTAGGGGCTTGAACAGTTTTGGTTCGATTTAGACAATTTTGGTCACAAGGTGGCATACTTTAAACGTATTATTCACGCAAAGTGATCATCATTCATCAACAATCATTGTTGCTTGATATGCATAGTGGAGAGTGATAGAATCAGATGGAATTGAAAATGGTGTTATATGGTAAATAGGCGTGGTTGTAGTCCGATTTCGCTCATTTTCGCCCTATAACATAGAAATATGAAAAGAACGCTATGCACCGAATTTGATTGGCAGCGATTGAGCAGATCCCAAGATATGGGTTTTCACCTAAAATTGGGCGGTGTCACGCGGTTCCTATAAAGTCATCTCATACCATCCCTGAGATAAAATTTAAAAAAATTTCTCTGGCGTGTTTAGTGCTTGATTTATCGCGCTTTTAGTAGTTTTTAACAGTACCGTTATATGGGGCGTGGGCGGGGTTTTCACCCGATTTCACCTAGTTTGCTTCCAGTGAATTTTGTTATTATAGCTTTAGTAGTTTAGGAGATATGCACATTAAACCTATTAGGGGCGGGACCACGCCCACTAAAAAAAATTTTAACTGCAGATACCCCTCTCTAATGTGATCTCGTGTACCAAATAACAGTAGGGTATCTTATTGCGGAGCTTGGTTATGACAATTTATTTGTTTTTGATTAATGGCGTTTTGTGGGCGTGGTAGTTGTCCGATTACGCCCATCTACAATACCAGCCGTCTTACTGTACCAAAAAATATGTGTACCAAGTTTCATAAAGATATCTCAATTTTTACTCAAGTCACAGCTTGCACGGACGGACGGACAGACGGACAGGCAGCCACCCGGATTTCAACTCGTCTCTTCATTCTGATCATTTATATATATAACCCTATATCTAACTCGATTAGTTTTAGGTGATACAAACAACCGTTAGGTGAACAAAACTATTATACACTGTAGCAACATGTTGCGAGAGTATAAAAATTATATTATTATACTAATTTGTATATAATATTTACAATACTAAACATAAATTTTTATATAGATTCTTATACATATATCCAAATTATATTTCTTTTCTCCTTATACTATTTAATTTCTATCATATATTTATACAATAATGTCTTATATTGTATAATAACAAATTATATATATAATTTAAATTTTCTTAATAAGATAATTTACATATTCTTCTTAAAATTGTCTTAAAAATTACTGTCAAAACTGCTATACCATTTCTTAATATAATATATATATATTCGAAAAAACAAAAAATGAAGAACTATTGCAATAAGTCTGAAAACTTTAGTTGGAAATAGAGACACAAATACTGTCATAATAGATGTGTACTGTCTCAAAAGTAATTGCATTAACATGGGAAGGATACATGTTTGAAAATGCCCAATCAATTTGTGTACCTTGGAGCAGATTTCCTATTGAATTCCCTGTAGACATTAAACAAATCTTGAAATCTCCAATAATTAGCACATTTTGATTGCATAACTCAGAAGTAAGGACTTCCTGAAGTTCTACAATTAAATGTCTGCCAGAGAAAGCTGAATTTCTGTATAGAATCAGAATATTAATACTGAAACATTTAAACAAAACCGCTTCTAAAACTTTGCGGCCTCAATAAATTCTCTTTACAGCCTTTAGTTCTACAGAGCTAGCAATACTATGCTTTTTCTGTTGCTTGTTTCCGTGCTATCTATCCTCAGCTCGTTAATGGAATCCTGGTATATCAAAATTTTCGCACGGATAACTCCAAGATCTTGCTGTTCATTCCGCCATGGAAAGTAAAGCATTAACATTTCGCGGAAATACTCAACTTTGGCCAAATCTGGGTTAAACCTTCTATACCGAATAATACAAGGTTTGGTACGTTTCTTAACAAAACCGCTACCGTCTTTAAGAGGCATGATCTAACTGATCGGATCTTTGAACATAACGGTCCAAAATACTGGCGACGAATATTTCAGTCGAACTTGAAGGAAGGTTCTGAAATTCCGCTCTAGGTTTTACCATTCGAACACGTTCCTCAGGTCGAGAGGTATGCATCCAGTATATATTGGACATCCATATTTGCTCTATTGGAAAAATGTTGAGTTGTGTTAAACTTGATTTAAGGGCTAACGAATAGTCATCAAAAGACATATTTATTCTACTATCAGACAGGAAATGTTCAAAATCTCTTACATTAGAAATGTCTTCTGTAGTCCTATTTGAATTTAAAAGTTTTCTGAGTTTTGACTTGATTTTGTAAAAGGTAGCAGTATTTGCGTTGAAGGCATTGGTGGATATGGTATACCAAAACGACAAAACTGTTGTCCTTTTATTTCCCTAGTACAAGATCCGCTGTGGTTATGCTTCTGATAACATAAATAATTTTCTAATTGGCTAACCAAACCATCTGTAGAAATATAATTGTCAATAAAACTAATGGCATCAGGGAATGTCTGAGGATCTTGAAGGTTGAAGCATTATTAAGCCAATACGTGCCATGTACATGCGGGGAACCTCTCTGTTGAAACTCCACTCTCTAGTAGAAATTTGTGACAAAATGCTGTCCAAAAATGCCGGCATTAGACAAAGTTTTCGTTTAATAGATTTTGGGCCGTAACTCGGTTGCGACCTGAAAACTTTCTAAGGCAAATGGATGTACTATTCTTAATTTTTAGCAGTTCTAATTTTTTGTAATAATATAACAACTTTGGAAAGGTACACACTCTTCTGTCAAAACGGCGAATTTCAGAACGTATTATTTTGCTATATGTTTCAGAGCATGTATGTTTCCGCCCAGCATATATTGTTCCAAATGACAACTCTTCTGAATTATTGTCTTGAATTATATCAATTGGTCTAGCACAAAAATTGTAATTTCCATCTTACGAAGGAAATTTTTGCATTAAATATAAGGCGGATGCAGCATCCGGGTGACCTTGCGCAATAGTTTCGAAATTTAATTTGCGAACTAGGTGTGAAAATCATAATCCGCCGCAGCAAATACATATTTCAGTAGGGCCCTTATTTATATTTTGGAAATAAATGTTATTAAAATCTGTTAAATTGCCACTATAATCATTTTCTATAACATTATTTTCTCGTTAATAATATTCGTTGGGACTTTCTTTCGTTTTCAATTTGCCTATTGACCGGGTAATTTCTACAAAGGCCAACTTGACTTTGTCTAAGACGTCTCTGATTTAAAATTTCTTCCCTCATACCCCTCCTATTAAGCTGTCGACGTTGTGTTTCTCTATCACGCTCCTTTCTCCTTATTTCAGGATTCCTTCTTGCATGTTCTCTTTGCATTTGATCACGAATGCGCTATAAATTCCTATACTCAGGATTTCTTGCGCGAAGTTCTCTATGATCCCTAGTGTTCCTTCTTTGCTCATCATAATGTAACTCGGGATTTTCTCGACGAGACCTACGACCTCGAGTATTTCTTATTTGCTCTTTGTTTGCGAATTTGTGGATCTTGCCGTCTTGTTCTATATTGAACAGTATTTACAACTTGCTCAACAGATCGAACCTCAGGGACTTCGCGCCGAGATCTGTGACCTCGAGTATTTCTTATTTGCTCCTCAGAGCGGATTTAGGGACTTAGACGTCTTGCCCTATGTTGAACAGTATTTAAATTTTGTTCAAGAGACTGTACCTCGAGATTTTCCCGCCTGGTTTTATGTTGATTTGTATTGATAATTTATTCGGACAGGCATACATCGGAATGTAATCTACGATTAGCGTGACTTACAGTATCTTGTGGCTGCTTACTATCTTTATGTAAATAGTTTGTACGAAGAACTCTCATACGTCTTCTATTCTGAAGACATCTCAGTAATACAGATTTTCTACTTAATCTAGGCATCA
The DNA here is from genome assembly GCF_042242935.1 of Bactrocera oleae. Lineage (NCBI taxonomy): Eukaryota > Metazoa > Arthropoda > Insecta > Diptera > Tephritidae > Bactrocera > Bactrocera oleae. The sequence continues at coordinate 47,526,830 of NC_091537.1, read as the reverse complement.
TTAATAAATAATAAATGGCTTAATATAAAAAAATACTTGTATATAATACTTATATAAATCTGTCCATCCGAATCTGAAAAGTTGGATCCTAGGTGCTGCTCTCTTTCACTGTAATTGAATCATTGCTATGACTCCTTTCCTGTTCGGTGTATAGGTACTACGGTATACTGGTTCACATATGTATATGTGTTTGCTCGCCACTGTATATAATACGGTTTTGCTTGCCACTATATATAACAATAGTTTAAACACTATATAACTAATACACTGAAATTAGTTTGAATACAGCACTTTGCTGATCAAGAAATCTAGTGTAACTGAAACTACAAACACAGTGTACTGATATTTATTATACTCTTGCAACATGTTGCTAATAGTTTTATTATGGTATATTTTTGTACACAGAGCTTACGTACTTTTGTATACCTATATATTACATAGATATTCACTAACATAATAACACAGATTATTTAGTTATATTTATATTTTAGAAATTAGTAGTTTATTTAATTGTATTGAAATTAAGTGCTCGGAAAACACCTCCGTAAATTGCTTTTGTCTAACGCTTTTTAAAACAGGGATCTATTTTGAAAGGTCTGCTCATGAAGGCTAAATTAACAATAACTTACATATAATTAAGTATGGTACACACATATGTAGAGCAGGTATGTAGATTTTCTTCTTTCTGTCTTAATATCTAAACCTTTCATAAGCTGCCAACGGCGCTGGGTAAATCCCAAAAAGTACTTAAATGTAATTTTCTTGAGTTTACAGTTCACCTCATGACCGTCATATTATAATGTGTCGCAACACTGAAATAATAGATAATAGTATTTTAACCGATGGGGTCGCTGTTTATCTATTACCACATAAAAAGGATCTTTAGTCCTTTTGATACTACACTACTAATATTTATCTCACGATTTTTTCTAGAAAGATATTTTTGCTCTATACAAAGTCCAGCACTCTAAGAAACTTTTTTACATTGTTGTCTGGTATATTTTGTTACAAGTTCAACATGATGGCTGAGAAAATATACTTATCCACTGATTATCACCAAATATTAGAAGAAATATATGTATATAGAAATCTATATCTATCACTTTAGGTGATGCAAACAATTCTTTGGTGAACAAAACTATACTCTGTTGCAACATGTTTCGAAAGTATAAAAATGTTGCGAAAGAATTCAACATTCATTACTCGATTATTATTTGGTATCTTATTAACTTATGTTATTGATCAAAGATTTACTATATTAGATAGATACTATATTTTCTCCGAAATGTTAACTTTAACAAAAAGAGGCTATTTAACTCAAACATGGTATATGTGATATAAACTGAACCAAAGGGGTGAGATTTAATATGTGGGGTATATGAGGTTGCTGTTGTACGATAGGCGCGGAAATCAGTATATTAGGGTTATAAGGTTTGAACAAAGGTCTAGAACAATATCATTCATAATAACCACATTATTTTTAAGAAAAACTGTCCATTTAATTTCATTAAATTATAAAATTAACGAAATAAATTATACCATAAGATTATACCACAAGTAGTACATGTATGCTGAGGAAATTCGTGGATCGATTTCACACATTTTCGGCATTAAACTGTTGTATATCTAATATTTTACGTTTATATAAAGCCAATGTCAATATATACCCGATAATGGGTACTAGGGCGGAACCAAGAATTTTATACTTTTGTAATTCGCAAGAATCAAAGGCCAGGAAATTCCTTCAGGTGTGGCAAAGTTGAGAAAGAATTAAACATCCATTATTAAATGAAATCGTGATTAAATTACATTCAAATTTGGTATCTTCTTGACTTATATTAAAGGCCATAAACTTAGTCTCAGTTTTATGGCTATATTTTAGTTTGCGTCAGCGAAAGTTTTTTTAAAACAAAAAAACATTTTGAAGTGAGATAGGGGCCGTCCATATATTACGTCATTCTAAATTAGGGGGGGTTGGTCTGCGGATGACGGTAAAGTCAAAGTCGGTAAAGACGGTGTCTTTAAGAAATGACGATAGGATGATTATAGGGGGGGGGGGGGGGGGGTCTAAAATCTGAAAAAATCGAGGACGTAATTTATGGACGGCCCCATATACATAAGTGAATGTGATATTAACTCGACCAAAGTGGCTAAATTTTATATTATAAGCTTGTGTGGAAAACGTCAACCAGAGAATCGGAATTCATTATATGAAGGTGTGAGGTTTAGATCAAGGTATATACTATTTTCATTCAGCGTCAAACCACATAATTTTTAAGAAAACTTATCCACTTAATTACATTAAAACAGCACTTTTTGATCAACCGGAACGGTTTAAAGTCAAGAGGAAAGAATCATATATACAAGGTGCGTTCCAAAGTAAACAGTAAAAACGTAATAAAGTAAACTCTAGTTGCGCCATCTATATGTCCACTAATGCGTTATAATCTGCTATCTTTTATCGACTTCCAGTAAAAATTTCATGATATTTCATCTATTGGCAGTGAAGTTATTGCGTTTTAAGTGTCATAGTGTTTTTGTCATCGGTGCGAAAATGAGCTTCGAACAAAGAGCCAACATTAAATTTTGTTTTAAAATTGGTAAAACTTTTATTGAAAAGTTTCAATTGATGAAACAAGTTTATGGCGATGATTGTCTATCTCGTAGCAGAGTGCACTAGTGGTTTCAACGTATTCAAAGTGGTCGTGAGGACATAAATGAGAAATGAGCCGAAACCCAAAAAATCGCGTTAAATCGGAAGTTGGCGTTTGTTGCACGATAATGCGCCGTCTCGTCGATCGACGCTTGTGGCCGATTTGACCAAAAATCACATTTTAGCAATCAACCATCAGGTATTCACGTGATATGACACCGTGCGACTTCTACCTTTTCGGAAAAATGCATTTGCCGATGAAAAGAAAGCGTTATGCATACGTGGAGGCCATTCGAAAGGCTTGCACCGGCATACTGGCAGACATACCGGGCAACGAGCTAAAACACTCATTCGACATGCTTTTGGACCGTGCAAAAAGCTGTATTAAAGCAAAAGGAGACTATTTTTAATAAAATTAATTGATTTTGTCTTTTTTTTAAAAGTCCTGTTTACTTTGGAACGCACCTTGTATATTGGGGATAGAGAAAGATATTAATTTTTACATTGCTCAGCTATACTCGAGCACAGAGAACATATTTTGAAGCAATTTTATATATAAAAAAATTTTTAATACTCACTGACCGACATACGAGAAGTATAATAAGTAGTTAATGGAGGTAGAGGGTAGCATTAATTTATAAAAAAAAAATGTATAAATTTTTGCCAATACTATATACTACTAACATGCCACAGACTAATAAAATGCGCCCACTGTTTCATTAAGGTACCTCACACACCATCACCAATCATATGGAGTAAAGTCAGACGAATGTTCGAAAATCCTGATATTAGTTAAATGAGGCCAGGTAAAATTTTCACTCGATTTCATCCATTTTAGGCACAAAAATACCTTGTTATGAGTAAAACACGCTCTCTCATTTTGAATAAGGTAACTCACATATTGGTCGATATATGGGGTATAAAGTCACCCGGAAGTTCAAAAATCTTTATATTAGGTATATGAGGGCTATAGGAAGTATTGATTCAATTGATCTCATTTTTTGACACAAACATACTTATAGAGAGTTTCATTTATTTATTTTATTATATGAATTTCAATTATATATCTTACACATTGACCGATATTTTCGGTAAAAAGTCAACTATATGCACTAGGGTCCACATATTCAGAACCTATTGGCTTGAATAGTTTCGGTTCGATTTAGACAATTTTTCGTCACAAGGTGGCATACTTCAAACGCGTTATTCACGCATATTTTTTCCCCGATACAATCATTTTTGTTTGATTTGCATAGTGGAAAGTGCAAAAATCGGATGGAATTGAAAATGGTGTTATATGGGAAATAGGCGTGGTTGTTATCCGATTTCGCTCATTTTCGCACTATAGCATAGAAATATGAGAAGAATATTATGTACCGAATTTGGTTGAAATCGGTTAAGCAAATCCGAAGATATGGGTTTTCACCTAAATGTGGGATGTGCCACGCCCATTGTATAATTTCGAACGGGGCTCCTATAAAGTCAGCTCATACGATCCCTGCGTTTAATGACTCTGTTTAGTGCTTGATTTATCGCGTTTTTAGTAGTTTTTAACAGTACCGTTATATAGGGAGTGGGTCACCCGATTTCACCCATTTTAACACCGTAGATAGAGATGTGCTACAACCATTTGCTTTCAGTGACTTTTGTTATTATAGCTTTAGCAGTTTAGGAGATATGCACATTAAACCTATTAGGGGCGGAACCACGCCCACTTTTAAACAAAATTGTAACCGCATATACTCCTCCCTAATGCGATCCTGTGTGCCAAATACCAGCCTTGTATCTTATTGTGGAGCTTAGTTATGGCAATTTATTTGTTTTGTGGGCGTGGCAGAGGTCCGATTACGCCCATCTGCAATAGCAACCGTCTCACGGTACCAAGAAACATGTCTACCAAGTTTCATAAAGATATCTCAATTTTTACTCAAGTTAGAGCTTGCACGGACGGACGGACAGACAGTCACCCGGATTTCAACTCGTCTCTTCATCCTGATCATTTATATATATATAACCCTATATCTAAGTCGATTAGTTTTAGGTGATACAAACAACCGTTAGGTGAACAAAACTATTATACTCTGTAGCAACAGGTTGCGAGAGTATAAAAACGACTACTTTTATAACAAAGTACGACATTACAATGATTTCTTTTAAACGATGTGAATTCTTGTATGTGAAAGACAGCTATTTTATAAACCTCCAATGGCAGTAAGAACAGTCTAGATTAGTGTAGAGTTTAAATGTAATCTAATCTTTGCTGGATACATGATATTAGTGAGTCTATAATCCATAATATTAGTTAATAAGATACCAAATTTGATTGTAATCAATTCATGCTTCCGTGGAATAACGAATATTGAATTATTTCGCAACATTTTTTATTTATTTGATATAAAGGTTTCCCAACACTTGAAAATATTTCCCCGGTTTTGGTCCTTGCAAGCTATGCCTGAACTTTACTTGTTTTAATTAAAAAAGTTGCAGAGCTAAAAATTGTTTTGTTGAATATTACTGGGGCCTTTAACCATATTCAGACGCTTCGTGCGAAACAATTTCGTAATAATACTTATATGAGGCACTAACTGCTCATAATGAAATCACCCGGCTTAAATTTCGAATTTCTATATTGTCTAAAAGTAAAATCATGTAACATTTTTTCCTGTTTTTGCGAAACTAAGGTCACAGTAGCTTCACTCATTTAGCGATCCGGTCGAATTACATATATTAAGAAAAGCCTTGACACATAAGGCTGTAATCCATCATCACAAATCCTTTGAAATCACAAAATCACTTAACTGTAATTTAGAATGTTGTGTAAAATGCAAGGAAAGGTTTTGTTAAAAGGTTATCCTAATAAATCAAACAGGCAGGAATGACAACTAAAATCTTAGCTTAATTTAGAACAAAATAGACCTCACCTAAGAAGAATGAACTACAATTTGGTACATTTAGAATGGCATATGAATCTCTAATTTTTTGGAACTTTGTTTTACAAAGAAAAAGAACCTTTAGTTTGATTGTTGTCATAATCTTAATACAGCAGTTATCCGAAATAACGCACAGATTAATTGTTAATCCAAGTACTCACTAACTTTTTCAATAAAAATGAGTAAAATATCTGAAATTTTTTAATTGAATTATTTGTTAAAACAAAAAAAAGGGCATATGTATGTTACCTTGAAGGGAGTAATGTGCTAATTCATGAGGTCAATATATTGGTATATCAGTAATATAAAAAAGTTTCTATAGGTATTTAAAAAATTTCATCATGGTTCCTGATGTGGATTACGAAAATTACATTTGATGGATTTCTGAAGTTCAGTCAATACAATAAGTTTAATAAAATCAACAGTGTTCTGCTTGGCCCACTGGACACATTGTTCAATTTCGTCTTTCCCTTCCAAGTGATCATCAACTTCATCAGAATCCTGTATGAAATTTGGCTGAACACATCCCTTCAAATCGCTGACTGAAAGTAGAAAGATCATCCTCTTCATCACTATTACCATTTTCTTTAAGTGGTTTACTGCAGCATTTGCTAAAAGTTGCTTCAGAATAAGATGTCCATACCACAAATATTGATGTCGCAGCATCATAAGGCGAAAAAGCCTTCAAAAATGCAATCACATTGTCCTCCCTATTTGCAAAGAAAACTGCAGTTTTACTAATCTAATTGCATTTTGGCTCATTGGGTGTATTAGTAGTGTAACATTCAGAGGCATATAAACCAGAGAACTTAGAAGAAGGAGAAATTGTAAATTGAATTTTGTATGATGCTCGATTGGACGGCTAACAGAGCTGAAAAATTGGGTTCAGGGAGTTCACCATTTCCTGTAGTATTTGGTGTTATTTAACATAACTGAAAATTTATACACAATGCTGCAGTAGCATTTGCTAAAAGTTGCTTCAGAATAAGACTTCCATACCACAAATACTGATGTCGCAGCATCATAAGGCGAAAAAGCCTTCAAAAATACATTCACATTGTTCTCCCTATTTGCAAAGAAGACTGCAGCATTACTAATCTAATTGCATTTTGGCTCATTGGATGTATTAGTAGTGTAACATTTAGAGGCATATAAACCAGAGAACTTAGAAGAAGGAGAAGGTGTAAATTGAATTTTGTATGATGCTCGATTGGACGGCTAACAGAGCTGAAAAATTGGATTCAGGGAGTTCACCATTTCCTGTAGTATTTGGTGTTATTTAACATAACTGAAAATGTATACACAACGTTCTCTGGCAGAAATACATATCTCCCAACATAAAGAGAAAAATGAAATATTGGGTTTAAAAAATCAAAGACAATTTTTTTATGGAACTAAATAACTTTATTCTGTAATGTATTGCCCATTTTGATCCATTGGTCATTTTGCCATCTTTCAGGCAGCATCGTAATCCCATTCTTCTGGTTTTTATTAGCAAAAACCTGAATCAGGTACGATTTGACATCATCATCATTATTGAAATTTTTACCATTTTATGTGTGTACATACTTGGCTTGTATGTACATCAACATGGAGTTAATTTCCATTGTCTGGTATGTACATATTGAGAAATAGAATCTTTATCACTTATCAATAAATACATGTGCGCGCACTGCTCTATATGTAACTATGTATGTACAAATATGCGTATGACATTGCAAAATAAGTAATGCATACGCAAATCTATATACTTGTACATATAAGCGTACAAATGTATATATGTCAGCCAATAGGAAAAATACAAACATTGTTATACAAAAACAACAATTGTCTCAAATAGCATGAGCAGCGTCAGAAATCAATATGGCAGCCAAATTAACAAATCCTAAATATGTAGTAAATCACACAACAAAAACATTTTCATTCATGAACGCTGGCGCACATGCAATAAGCTAAGTCATTTCATTCATAAAAGCAAACGCCTTACACATCTCCCCGAGCATGCGCTTGCCTACAAGCGTCTTTTCGCGACGATCATAAATTGAACTACTTTCTGATGTTCCCTCTAGAAGGGAAAAGTGGCAACCCTGCAAACCCACAAAACACAGAAAAAAGTGAAAAAACTGGCAACGCAACTTATGTCGATTTAAAATATTTTACAATTCTAAAATATTTTTCCGAGGTTCGCAAAAATCTTCGTCAATATGTATGCATGTTCATATATAAACATACACACCTACAATGATTTGTAGGCAAAGCTGTTAGAGCGGCAAGGGAAGCGATGACAATCGGCGAGAGTTTGTTTATTTTTCGGCACATCTCGGAATTTCTACCAACAACACAATGTTGTGACGCTTTGTCGTCGCATCAGTCCTTCGACAGATTGACTCTTTGACATAAAAGCAAAAAACGTGAGCTTCGATCATCGGTTGACTGTGTCAACGGAGATTTCACATGAAGTAATGATTGTACATATCTACATACATATGTTGTTTTTAGACAAATTTACAAATATTTTTCTTTAATATTTCTTTACATATACACATGATCTGAAAATGCCGACGGCAAAACACAATTCTGTACTTTTGTGACTCGATTATGGTGTAGGTAGGTAGGTAGGTAAAGTGGCTGTCATTCGACACACTTAGGCCTTTAGGAGGCCCATTGTGATACCACTGGGACTGTGATCCGCTCACTCTACTGGTTCCTCTCTGAACCACCCCGTACTTCTGATGAACTTCATCAGTGTGACAAGTTTTATCTGTGCAACCTCCGAGACGTCGTCAAGAAACCCACGACCCATGGTTGCGATTCTTTTCCTATATAGTGCTGCGCAATCGCATAGAAGATGTCTAATGGTCTCCTCCTCTTCTACTTCCTGACAGCTTCTGCAATAGTCGTTATATGGCGCGCCAAGTCTACTTGCATGTCTGCCTATTAGACAGTGGCCTGTTAGTACTCCTACGAGAGTTCTTATATCATTCCTCTTGAATTTTAATAGTCGGCATGTGCGGCTCATATTCCATTCTTGCCACGTTTGCCTGCTGGTTGAGCAGGTCAGGGATTGATTCCACTGACACTCGGCTATATTAATGACATGTTTGTCGATTAGGTATCTACACGTAGCCAGAGGCATATTTATGTCCACCTTACCAGGATCTAGTTGTAGGGTGGTGCCTGCTCTGGCTAGTTCATCTGCTACGCAGTTACCAGGGATGTCACTGTGTCCTGGAACCCATTGCAGATTTATAGTGAAATAGGATGACAGATCCGCCAGAAGATCATGGCAATCCTTCACTGTCTTCGACGAAATCCTATGAGACATCAGAGATTTCAAAGCCGCTTGGCTGTCTGTATATATAAATACACTTCTTGTTGTTATTACGCTTTTTGTTAGTACAAGAAGGCTTTCTTTAATTGCAGTGACCTCTGCTTGGAAGACACTACAGTGGTCTGGTAACCGGAAGGCGATTTTGGTATCTAATTTAGCCGAGAAGACACCGCCGCCTACTCGGTTATCCAGTTTGGAACCATCCGTATAGAAGCTAATCCCTTCTTCCTTGTCCACTACATCCCGTTCCCACTCCTCTCTGGAGGGAAAGGTAATATTGAGGACCGGATTTAGGTTCAGCTCCACCGGATTGCGAAAATCCGTAGTTATGGGAAGAACCGGGAACTTCCTAAGTATCCTAGAATGTCCCTTGTTACAGGCGACTAATAGGGAGGCTTCCCGCAGTCTTAGAGCTGACTTCGCTGCCATTTGCTTACAATATAAGTCTGTTGGCAGCAAGTGTAAAATTATGTTGAGTGCCTGGCTTGGCGTAGTTCTGAGAGCTCCACTGATGCAAATACTAGCTGCTCTTTGTATACTTTCCATGCTTCTAATCGCATATTTCTTTTCTGTAATTGGCCACCATACTACTATCCCGTAGGTCATGATCGGCCTTACAATTGCTGTGTACAGCCAGTGAGCCACCCGAGGTGTCAGTCCCCACCTGGGCCCCACCATTCTTTTACATGTGTAAAGCGCTGTAGCAGCTTTCTTTACCCTCGCTTCCAGGTTTTGTTTCCAAGAAAGCTTCCTGTCCAAAATTAGTCCCAAGTAGCTTGCTTTATCCCCTATCGTTAGCCTGGTGCCATTTAAAAATGGCGGCGTGATTTCGGGAGTTCTGTGTTTCTTAGTAAACAATACTAGTTCTGTCTTGCTAGCATTTAAATTCAGTCCGCATGATACGGCCCATCGATTAATCTCGTTTAGTATTGTCTGCATGAGACTAGCGAGGGTGTTCGGGAACTTGCCCCTAACCGAGACTGCCACATCATCAGCGTAGGCCACAACATGTATCCCCTTCTTTTCTAGGTCCACAAGCATTTTATTCATTGTCAGGACCCAGAGAAGTGGGGATAACACGCCTCCTTGGGGTGTACCCCTTCGGACAGATCTGTACATCGTTGAAGCTCCCAGCGTTGAAATAATTGACCTGCCCAAGAGCATCTGTTCAATTAATTTCCGGAGAGGCTCAGATATGCCCAGATCTTTAAGCGCGCTCAATATGGCCTTTGGCTGGATGTTGTTAAAGGCACCTTCTATGTCTAGGAAGGCTACGAGGGTGTATTCTTTTATTTCCAGAGATTTTTCAATCTCTGCTACCACTGAGCTTAATGCCGTTTCTGTGGATCTACCCTTCGAGTACGCATGCTGCGAAACTGCCATTTTTCTTGGGTTTAGTATGTCCTTTATATGTATTTCTATTAGTCTTTCCAGCGTTTTTAAGAGAAATGATGAAAGACTAATTGGTCTAAAATCCTTTGGATTAATATGTGAGCTTTTGCCCGCCTTTGGGATATATATCACCTTAACTTCCCTCCATGTCGAGGGAATATAGCTCAATTTCAGCGCCCCTCTAAACATGGTTGTTATCCAGTTTATTGTGTAGCTCAAGGATTGCTGTAACTGGGCCGGGAATAGACCGTCTGGTCCCGGCGTTTTATAAGGCTTGAAGCTGCCTATTGCCCAATAAACATTGTCATCTGACACTATGTCTAGCGGAGGGGTCTCTGAGCTTACTTCACTCCCCATTAAATGCCCCCCTGTGAGGTTCTCGGAACTGTCTGGGAAGTGAGTGTCCATTAGTAGGCCCAGAGTCTCTTTACTGGATTCCGTCCAGCTGTGATCTGGCTTCTGAAGGTATCCGATGCTGTGTTTCGACTGTGTCATTATCTTTCTCAGTCGGGACACTTCTGCTGTATCTTCGATATCGTTGCAAAAGGATTTCCACGAATTCCTTTTTGCTTTTCTTACCTTCTTTTTGTATGCCCGAAGGTGGTTGTGATAGTTATCCCACTCTATATCTTCTTGGGATAGTTTGGCAGAATTGAATTGCCTTCTGCAATTCTTCTGCATGTTTTTAAGTATTGGGGTCCACCAAGGAGGTCTAATTCTTCCCCTACTGTGTGTTAATGGACAAGCTACCTCTAGTGCTTGACGACAAGACTCTGTGAATCGTTTAACAAGGATGTCTAGGTCCTCTTTCTTTTCCGGTTGGAATGGTGGAATCATAGGAATACGCTTTTTTAGCTCCTGCATGTGCATCTGCCAGTTCGTTTTCCTATGATTCCTGAATTTCTCTTCCCTAACTACATTTTCTTCAATTATACACTCAATGTAGCGGTGGTCTGAGAAGGAGTGTTCTTCCAATACCCTCCAATGTGTTATTTTATCCACCAGTTCTTCCGATACCAGTGTTATATCTAATACTTCCTGTCGGTTTCTGGTTATAAATGTTGGCATACTACCTTTGTTACATAACAGAAGCTTACTTCCTATTAGATAATTAAAGAGCAACTCACCCCTTTCATTAATGTCCGTGCTTCCCCATAGATTATGGTGCGCATTGGAGTCGCATCCAAGTATGATCGAACACTTGGATGCTTCGGCGTCTCGTACCAGCTCCTTGAACAGCTGCGATGGTACTGCTACCTCGTCGTACGGCATGTAGCATGATGCGAGCCGGTATTTCCTCTTGCTCGTCTCCCAGCTTACTACCGTAGTGTCGTTACTACTGTAATTGTGTAATAAAAAGACATTAAGCTTTTTGTTAGCCAATATACATGTCCTTGGCTTACCTACACAACCATTCGAGTATAGATTGTAACCTGGTGTCCTCAGACCGCAGATACGCCCTCCGTTAACCCATGGCTCCTGAATGAGGACAAAGTCAGGCCGTTCTTCTGCCATGCGGTTAACTAGGGCTAGAGACGCTAGTTTGCTGTGGTGTAAATTAATTTGGAGAAGACGCATTAGTTATGGTCTTCTCTGCATCATCATGAGAGTCGCTTAAAAGCTCACTCTCAGTGTAGAGTTTAGAGAGTCTGTCCGCAAGTTCAGACCCCGAAGTACACTCACCTTGATCCGTGATCTCTGCGTCGCTCGAGGACTCCACTGGATCTTCCTCGACTTCGCACTCCGATTCCGATGCCAAGTTTTCTCCTGCATCGGCGTCTGATTTGTAGGTCATGACCCTTACTTTTGTGAATCCGTAGTTGATCTCTCCGCCACTTTTCGCTAGCGGTTCTACGGATTCTTTTGTTAGAAGCAGCAGAATCTGCATTGTGGCTCGCTTCGTCTCCACTTCAGATTCTGCTGCGGGGTCGTCAAAGGCCTTGACGAATCTCCATCCCTCCGTTGGCAGATTTGGGTTGCAGGCTCTTATGAGCTGCATTATTTGGTCCGGCTGCGATGGTGTAGCCGGGATCCATACCCTTGCTCTCGGTCGGGATGGGATATCTTTCCTGTCTACCGCCACCAATTTGGCTCCGGGGTAGACCTCTCCCACTTTAGATATTGCTGCTTTATATAGCTGGACCGATCTCTCGTCGTCACACGCTATCATCTTTATTTGCCCTTGATACCATCCGGCATCCGCACATGACGGGGGTGGACCTGGATTGCTAAGTAGCACTTCCAAAGCCACATTCGTCAGTGCGGCTTGCACCCATTTCCATTGGGCTCTGGGGATTTTTCCTTCGGGATCACCCTCATCCAGCACACCAATGACAATGCGGTTTCGGGCCACATCAGCAAAAGATCTTACGGGCGTCACGCCCTTAGTTTTCGGTCTCTTTGCTGACGGCTTAGCCTCTTCAGCGGACCTTTGTCTTTTTGTTGCCACTACCGGCGCTTCTAGTTTGAAGTTAGGTAGGACAGCTCTCGCGCAATCAATGGATTCTTGGAGCTCCTTTGTGAGCTCCTCATTGCTTGGCGGTTGCAGCTCCACCTTCTTCAACAGGTATGCAGCGCGTCGCCTCTCTGCATACTTTGCTTTTGCCGGGTCATCAATCCTGAAGGAAGGCCACTCTCTGGCTGACCCACTACTGGCAGCTTCGCTTTTAGCATCTCCCACCTTCTCCTGCTTGGCTGCCAAGCTTTGGCTACAGGGGTTGGTATGGGCTGCCTCCAGCGTTGCTGTTTTTGTGGCGCCAGCCTTGGCTACTGCCCCCTTAGTATTCGCCTTTGCTCCAGGACCAAGCTTCGCTCCTGTCCTCGCTTTGGCTGTTGTCGAGCTCGTGCCAAACGCTGCTCTTCTCTGGGAGCAACCCGCTCCCTCCGGTCTTTTTGAAGGAGGTCCGGACTCCTTTTTGTTTTTATTTATTATGTTAATGTTTTGGCTCATATTTTGGACCCACGAGTGTAGGGGAAAGTATGTCCGCTTGCGCATAGCCCCCGCTACGCAAGTAAGGCTATCTTATTACGGAGGGCGCCAGGTATCCGTAAGCTCCGTGCGAGACTGGGCTATTTAAGGGCCCCCAGCCAGGTTGATCTTCGGCACGGGTCGCATGACACCTTGATCCAGCCCCTTACCTCCTACCATGGTAAGACCTCCTATCTGGATGCTGCACTATCGAAGAGTACCGAACACCCAGATAGGAAGCCTGACCTTAGCTAGACACCTCACTACTAACGACGTGAACCTGTGGTATCTATTTCCAGTCGGCACCCTCGTGGAGGGTTCAGCGGAGGATTTTTGCCAACCACCATTATGGTGTCAAGTACATGAATTATTTTAAGAAATATATCAAAATACTTTATTAGTAGTAATTTAAAAGTATTTTGATATATTTCTTTATTAGTAATAATTTAAAAGTATTTTGATATATTTCTCATAATAAAGTAAAAATTAATCAACATAAAATAATTTAAAAAAGAATAAGTAATAGTTCAATAAAAGGGAATATATTTCAAATGGCATATTAATATTCCCAGTTTGGCATACATATAATATTATACAAGTATTCTCTTCAATATTCACCTTTGGGATTGTTAAGCGAGCTACACGTGTACAGATTCACCGCTGTTATAAAAGCGAGAAATGTTATTTGTTTCTACTGCGTGTGAGGTGAACTCCCCGATAAAAATTTTACAAATGTTCGCTGTCGAACCTGCACCTTCTCGTTCTTCTAAGTTCTCTGTATAAACTACACAGATTTTGTCACCAACGTTGAATGCTTTTAAATTAAATCATTACACAATTCCGATATTCATTCCCCATTTTTGTGCAGATCAACAATTTTAAGTTTTTATATCAAGTCAAGTCAAGATATGGAGAAGTATGATGTATAGACTTCAATTAGCGACTCTGCTAATTTAATCTCGTTTCAACCAATATATCTAATACAAAACGGTAGGTTCTCAAAGGTATCAGATACTATTTTCGATCGTTCAATCTCATCGGGGCCATAAATACATATATTCATTATGAATCAAAGAAAAAATTGAATTTTTGACCTTTAAATGCAAATATCTCCAAAACCACAAGTCAGAGGAAACTAAGTGAATATATTTTTTCGGTGGATGCTATTCTAAAGCCCAGCCAGTTTGTTTATACATGAAGAATGTAATGATAAAATATAAATTGATAATAAAAAAACATGTCAGGAAAAGGAAAATAAAACCAAAGCTTTGAAAGGTAAGTATATGAACTTTAATATGATGAGTTTATTAGAAATAAAAAGTACAGAAGTTTTACCTATGACTCAAAGCCAACCGAGAAACAGGAGAAATGAATTAAAACTAAAAGTGTGAACAAAATACAAATATTGTGAATTGAATAAAAATAATGATATCTATATAAATAAGAGGTGTGTTTTTATTTATTAATGGTAGGTAATTGCAGTTATTGTAGGTAGAGAGAATGAGAATGAGTTACTTGTATAACGATGAGTTATTTAACGAAGTAAGTGGTGGATCTACTGAATAGTGGCAATTGGGTCCCGTGTTAAATGCATGAATGAACAGCATTGTCGGTAATCTGATAGTGGTCATTCCTAGTGGCTAATGAACTTTCCACTGATCAGCCGTACGAAGGGGATCGTATCGAGAAAAATTTAAATGTTAGGACTATACACATTAATGCAATGCCACTTTTGAAGGATTTTACGTATCACTATTCATTTGAACATTTGTTTGTGTTGTGCATCATGTTGTAGCCAAATACTTTATTAGGATTTAGTTTTCTGTTATTGAAAAAAAAATATGATTTGGAGAACAGTTTCTTCATTTACAAAATATTGGTTTTCGATATTAAGGACTTTGTGGATATTAAGACTTGGAAAACAATACTATCAAAACACTTCATTATCACTCGTCGAATATGCAATACTTCTTATCTAATATTCGAATAGGTACATACGCTTCTTTAGTTTATTCAATAAGAATTTAACTTTCTCAATATGGCTAACCCATATTACAATGAACGAACGTATACCTAAATATGCTTACATGAAACGTGTTTGTATTCAAATAATAATGCATAGTAAACGCGCATATATTTATTTATACCATAATTAGATGCTGTGGGTGAGTTATTGCTCAATGACATGTAAACTTGTCCAAGCATGAAATAATTAAACTGTTAACCACATAAGTACCCTTTTCAATTTAAAACTTATGCAGTATTTGCTAACCAGAAGTTACTGGTGCAATTGTTTAATATTAAGGCAAGTTATAAGTGCAAACGCATGAAGTCTAAAATTTGTGTGATACGTGCACTCACATATGTTCTTCATAATTTTAATTATTTATTAAATGTTTTATTTTATAATAAAGCAGTGCATTCAATTTCGTTTACTCTGATAAGCATTTGATTAAAATAATCTTTCACATATTATTGTAAACATGAGTATAGTATTATATTTACATAACATGACTCAATCCTCCTCCTCAGAATAAATAAGATTATATTCACTCTGCCAGCAGCCTCATGAGTGCGGTAAAATTATTTCGATTAATTTAATTATTTTTACTAACTGATGTCTAAGGCATTCATGCGGCGATCGCACCCATTTTTAATATCTGATTAGTGCTTCGATCTGAACATTTCTTCTAGATATTTTCGGAGATAAAATCATATAAGGAGTTTCGTTTGTCTTGTCCAATATATACGTTTTCTATACAAGGACTTAATTTTGATCGATTAGTTTGTATGACAGTTATATCCTATAGTAATCCGATATCGACAGTTCCGACAATCGACCAGCTTCTTGGGAAGAAAAGAACATGTGTAAAATGTCAGGTCGATACCTGAAAAACTGAGGGACTATATCGCGTGTATACAGACAGACAAACGGTGTGATCTGAACATTTTGTTCGGAGATTGTACCGTTATCGTAGGCTATAATCTAATCCTAAGCTCATGAAATAAGACTCAAAAACTGAGGAACTATTCGTATTTGCAGACAGACATAAATCGATTTAGCTTATTACACTGATCATACCATATATATTTTTAAAAGGTATTTTGTGCAAGATTCGTGGCAAACATATTAATATACCCTATTCAGAGCATAAAAACTATGGTAAAATGTTTGCTCTTAATATTGGTATTAACAGGTGGCACATTGTAATTTTTGATTTCCCATATACAAGTATATAACTCAGGAATATTTTCTTATTTTGTTCGAATGCCTAACGCTTTTGCAGAAATTATTGTATAGTGTAAATAAAAACTTGGGGCCGTTTTCTCAATGTCTGGTTAATATTATCCCTAACCGCTGATAGCTCAACTGGATGATACCTTTTTTCGTAGGCGAGAGGCTCGTTCTTGGGTGGCACGCTTTGGGTTATCTTCCCTAACAGCTCGCCTCTACGCAATCCGGCATTACTTTTAATTTTGAAATTCCTTTCACGGTTGCAACAGTGCTCAGTTTCACAGGAATATTTCCTTATGTTCGGATATTTAAATGTTATTGCCCTGTTTTTGTATGTAATATACATATATGAATGCAAATATGCTTAATAAATAATGGTAATGAGCGACAAAAGTTTTTCCGTCTGACTTATAGATTTTACACTCTTCTACGCGTATAGATTTTACAGCTAACATCTTACATTTTATGTTCAGGTTAGAAACTAACCAAGACACCTTCTTTCGGTAAAGTTTTTTAGAACTTAACTGACAGATGATTGCTAACTACATATTAAGAAAACCATTTTTCAATATGTTGCCGATGAAGTTCTGGTTAAGCGCTTAATCAGACATTGAAAAAACGGCTCTTAATTACTTAACGGTTCGGGGTTAAAATAATACCCAATATCTTATATTTTATAACATGTGTTGTTTTAATTCGATAAATTTTTTATTTAGCACGATTGAAAAAATCGGTAAAAAGACAGTTTATGATAACATTGATTAGAAATTTTTATCCGTATATATGTACTATAAATGGACATACAAACAGTAAGTTCCTTATAGAATCGTCAACTATGCATACTGGTCATATGAAAAAAAGGTTTCTGAGTCGACACGACCATTACACGTCCAGCTCATAACAGACAATGGCTGTATTTTTCCTGCATCCGAGTGTAGATGAACAAATCAATAAAATCACTCAAATTGTATTTAATATTTGTGTAATGTCTTTCCTTCCAATTTATTTTAGTTGGTGGTGTAGCAACGCGGGCAGGGTACAGCTGGTATATACTTATGTATTTAAGTTATAGGGTGACGACAAGAGTTAAAATCCGCTGACTGTCTTTCAGTCCGTCCGACTGTTCAAGCAGTAACTAGAGTAAAAATTTAGATATCTTCATGAAACTTGGTACACGAGTTGGAGCATACGTTGGTATTGCAGATGAGCGGAATCCGAAAATTGCCACTGCTACAAAATGCAATTAATCGAAAACTTGTGTTATAACTAATTCCACAATAAGGTATAATACAATACTGGTATTTAGTACAACGAATTGCATTACGAAAGGGCATCTGCGGCTTAAAAAGAAACTAAAATGTGGGCGTAGTTCCACCCTTTAACAGATTTCCAAACCACATAAGTTAAATCCATCAAATTTTCTCAGAACAAATGATTTTGTTATTCCCTTCGATAGTGTGAAAATGGATAAAATCGGAAAATAACCCCGCCCACTCTCTATATAATGCTTTTGTTAAAAACTACTGCGATAAATCAATAAATATTTTAAAATTAAAAATTTCATGGGTTAAGAAAGTGCAACGGTAAATGTTTCTTTTGCTATTTTGATATAAATGCCCCTGAAGTACGATAAAATCATTAAGGGCCGTCGTTTTTAAGTTAGATGAAAATCGCTGAAACAGCTAAAGGCTATCCCATAAATCGAAATGGAAAAGAGTTTCGACGATTGAGAGAATCGCTGGCATAAATTCTTAATACCGAATATATATTATTTTAAAAAATGAATAAATATTTTTGTCACAAAACGAAAGTTCCCGTAACTTATTGAACACAAATAGTATATGGGAATAAAATTTTGTAAAATAGTGCCTTTAAGTTATGCCGTCGCAAGTCTATAAACTATAAAATCAGACATATAATCGTTAAAGCCCCACGATACCGAATATGGCCTATTGCTAACTTTTGATCCAAAATATATTTCAATCTGTGGATATATTATTTAAATATGGAGAGAATCCTTTTCTGATAATGGTATGCCTGTATGTCAAAAATGGGTTGAATAGAGTCAATACTACTTAGCCTCAATATACCTAATATAATATAGATATTTTCGAGCTTCCAGTTGACTTAATACGACATATACCGGCCAATATGTGAGTTATAGTGTATATTTGACCTAAAATTGCTGAAATTGGGTGAAAACTTTTCAAACATCCGGTTGACTTTACATCATATACATATATTGGGCTTCGTATATCGGTCAACATGAAAGGTAACTTAGAAAAATTAACTGAAACTGAATTAACTGGTAAATGTGTTTTCACGTATACCTAAGCAATGACAATACTTAATGCAATCAGCACATTCCTTTCCCTACCCCCAATATACCCTATATAGTCATTTCTGAAATTCCTGCTGACTTTAAACCGTTTAGGTTGACTAAAATGTATGATATTTCAATTAAATTAAGTGAACAATTTGTCTTAAAAGTAATATGATAATGAATTTCGATTCTCTGATTGACGTTTCTCACTTCAACACGCAACGGAGAGTATAATAGTCTTTTTCACCTAACGGTCCTTTGTATAACCTAAAACTAATGGAAAGAGATATGGAGTTATACATATATATATACTAGCGACCTGTCCAGGTCACGGGTGCAATGCTGATACAACGTCCGGTCTGTTTAACGTGAGTACCTGCTGTCGACGGCCTTACCTCACGGTGCTCCAAAGCACAACGTATCAAAACAATGCATTGATAAGCGCCCCAAATAATACGAGCTATTTGCAAGTTTACTGCTTTAATAATAGGAATTACTATTTAAGTAACTGAAACATTTTATAGGTATATGTATATAATACCAGAGTTAATATCGTTTACACGATATGAGTAGAAAGAAATTTACTTTTGAGCTGCACCGAAATGTGTGCTCTTTATTGATATTCTTAAGACTACCTAGTTTACATAAATCTTAGTGCTATTTATACTATTGAGCTTTATCGCTAGTTGTTTAATAACAGATAAAACTATTAGTTTCTATTGTTATATTTGGGATGTTATTGATAGTGAATTTCTATTGTTATATGTTCTTATCTCTAGTATTTATATTTTACAATGTGTGTTATTTATATGTACGGAGTGTATGTGAAGTGTAGAGATCCCATATTGTATGCAGATATGTATGCGGTGTGCGGCTATGTCGGTAACTCCAGCGACCCGCCCCTGCTTCGCACGGGTGCAATGCTGATACTGAATACACTACAGAAAAACTGCGAACGTTGCATATAAAAACATAGCGGCCCGCTCCGGCTTCCAACGGGTATAACATATATAGCCTATATCAATCACTGAAAATTTTATTTATTTAAATCGATCCAGTAGTTTTGATTTATTATTACGTCTCGTGGTCCGCACGCGTTAAATTTGGTGTAAACAATTTCCTTATACCATGAAGATTTCTTGCTATCTTTGGAATATCTAAATTCATACACTACATATTTACTTATTTAGTTTTTATGTTTTTACCTATTTATTTTATTTCTACAACAATTAATATATTACAGAATGTCTTTATATACAACGTTTACGGCTTTCTTGTCATTAGACAATACAAACATGTTTTCTCTAAAGGTTACTCTTGATAGAGCGACATACAGTTCGCCATGTAAAAAACAGTCAACGCTCAAATCTAAGCCTGCAACGTTGAAAGTTTGTCCCTGCGATTTATTAATATTAATGGTCATTGTAAACCGGAAACTGTAAACGTTTAAGTTGGAAGGGTAAATCCGAGGGTATCAAAGGGATTCGGGGAATCAATACATCTCTGAAAGAATCAAGTTATTTACCTTATCTACTTGTTCGTTAGTTGGTGACAGAATTGCTCTTTCTTTAAACCAAGATATTGTCTTATAACTTATGTTATCAATGTCAGGATAGACATTGTTGACTAACTCTTGGATGTGATCTATCAAAACTCAAAGGTTTTCTAGGTTAACCCTTCTCTCACTTTGTGCTAACTCTCCATTGCCAACTTTTAGCAGCATCTCTGAAAATAGTCTGTTCTCACGTGAAGATGACGAAACTCTCATATTAGTTTTAAGCTCTAATTTATTGACATGTGGCCAACGGTTTAGGGAATCATCTATTTCACCACAACTGGTAGGATTTGACGGAAATCTCGTGAGATTGGAATTTTGCATCCACCCATAGGTGAATTTTTGTTACACAAATCGCGGATTGTTGTAACCAGTGCTTACACAGACGTCTTGTTTGACATGGTAGCTTCGTCCCAGACTATTAATGGCAATCACGCATTCATTTTCCTGTATTGCTCTGTCTTGAAACACTACAGACGCTGTTATTATCATCGGTGGCGATTTTAAGCGGAAGCTTGAATGTATAGTGTGAGGGTCGGCCTCTTTCCAAAAGCGAAGCGGCAATGCAAGATGACGCAACGACTAACACATTACTTACTTTTAAGAAAAGCAGCGATGTTCAATCATGGCTCATATTAAGCTATTTTTTGTAAAAGTATCGTTTTTCGTATGATGTTTCTCTTGTGTACTTGGCGCTGTTAGTTAAATCTGACTTAGTAGTAGTTATAAGCTTGCATCGGCAGCCCACATTCTTGATCAATTTACATGAAAGTAATTGCACTACTTTGTTTAATTCAGACCATGCTTCATCAAATATGTTGATCATATTGTACATCATCTGAGTTTAACTCCCGCCGTCGCCGAATCCAAATATCACTGGCCATATTTTCTTGAAATTTATTCCAGAGATTAGCAGAATCAGTTACTTAACAAACCGCTACTATCAAATAAACATCTCAACGGGGAAACCATCAACCCCAGGACCTTGTTTTCGCCGTTGAAAAGTTTTAGAACTCTGCTTCCATGTATAGTCACTTGGAATTCTGTCATGTGTCAGTATTTTCGCGAAATCATCTTGAGCACATAACTTGTAGAATGCTGCCAATGCTCTATCCCGCGGGTTATTAACAACTTCTTGTATATTGTTCTCAGTGAAATATACCCTTTGTAAATTTAGCGTCAGAGCTGCATATGTAACGTCCAGCCTGATATTTTTCCACTTCATTTGGTGATTCTTTATTAATTTACTTAGTAACATATTGAATTGCACAACTTTACGTTGATGTGGGCATTAAAAATTTTCAAAAGAAGCGGATTATAGGAAACGATCCACCGGTTATCAATATCATGGTTACGGACGGTAGCATTTTTCCAACCCTGTTCTGGCGATCCCCGACGATATTTGGAATATTCGTTATCGCTAGTACTTGTTTGAGTTTGGAACGACTTCGAAATTTTTTTTGCTGCATTTAAAATCTCGTATACGCGCAGAATCCGACTTTAAAGTCCCACAAGGGTCATATACCATATCTTTCTTTACGATTTCGGACAGGATTGGATCTTCATCTTTATATTTCAGATAATTCAGCTGAAACAACTCTGTCTCACTAACCACACCAGCAGGTGTACATGGGCCAAGCCACGTTTCTGCCATTCTATTGTGTATATATGATAGCGCGGCGGACCGAATATATGAAACTTGTTAATGATGTGCAGGAGTTTCTGTACTTTTAAATGGAAGACTCTGGTAACTTTATTGTATCTGTCTTGTGGAGTTAAACTGGTGTTGATATTTTCTTTGATTTCCGGCTAAGTTGGGTTACATGTTGCAGTTATAAATAAATCAGGTTTGCCGCAATTTCTGACGTAAGCAATGGCGTCTTGCGATTTTTTGTGTAAATATCGAATTATGTGAATTATAAAGGTAGTATAACCAACTGCCCAATGTCGTTGCGGTGTTCATTCGCCTGTAAAGCATCCTAAAGATGAACGTAATTATCGGCTCTCAATTTAGTTTATTATTACAGATGTATACCAATCTCGTACCTTAAATTTTCGCATATTGATCTACCAAGTATTTTTTTGTTAACATTCCATATCTAAGCAAAGTGTTGAAATAGTGACGTTTTGTCATTATACGGTAGCAATAGTAGTTCATACATGACTCTGTTTTACGAAGAGGTGCACCATCGATTGGGGCAACTTGAGAAATATTAATGGCATAACCATTTTATTCACGACATAGCATCAAAGGATATTATAAGCTGTAATAAGATCTGTGTATTTTTGAAATTTTTTGCAAATTATCATCACGACTATGTAATACAAAATCACTTTTGTCAAATTGCTGTCATTCTATCACCGCTGCCACTTCACTCGTGGAAGACCCTTTGCATCGTCCTCTGTGTTCTCCAACAGGAACTTTATTTGCATGGATTAGCAATTGTGATAATATAACATATCTTGGAGAGATCTAATCAAATCTCTACCAATTGGCTGTGCAACACTTGAACACCGATGTAGATCTGGATCTGCAATAAAATATCTTTGCAGAAATTTGTGTTCACCGTGTCGAAAGGGTATCAAGCTCCCAGCTTATTCTTTTAAGGTCATTTGAAATGCGTTATTCTAACGGCGTATATTGCTCATAAATTGTTTGGATTTCTCATGATCTCACGTAAGAAGAGAGTGAAGTGGTTCAGGTGGAGGGAGAATTACTTCTAATTTGACATTCCTCTGTAAGCAACCCATGCCTTTCGATTCGTCCTTGAATTTCAATGCCAAGCAATGTTCACACACTATTGACATAATACCTATTTATACTATACTATCGTCCTTGCAAACGCTACGTCCCGCAATTTTTAAATATGTAATATTTTCGAAAATATTCATTTAAATCATATAGGTAATATTAAATCAGCAATGTATTTAAGGTATTTAATTGGATAAAGATTAATGCTATATTAAAGTATATGACAAAAAAAATATTATTGGGGGATATCCCTAGGGGATAGACATTTGCAATGTAAGCGGAAAAAATTTAATTATTTACGACATCACATTAGAAACCTCAAAAATAACAGTATTTCTCGACTATTTATTTTTTACGTATAAATCTTCCACTTCAATCATTCTCTGTCTATTGAAAAAAACCGGATGAAAATCCGTTGCGTAGTTTTAAAGATTTAAGCAAACATTGAGATATAGGGACAAAGAAAGCGACTTTGATTTATACTAAGTATACTATGTATTGATGTACATGCATATATAAATGATCAGGACGACAAGACGAGTTTAACTCCGAGTGACTTTCTGTCCGTCCGTCCGTCCATCTGTTAGCGCAAGCGATAACTTATGTAAAAATTGAGATGTCGCAATGAAACTTGGTACAAATGTTCCCTGGTACCCAAAGACGGTTGGTATTGTAGATGGGCGTATTCGAAAGATTGCTACGTCCACAAAATGCTTCTAAGCGAAAACTAAACTCCTAAAAATTATATCAACTAATTGACAAACAATGAAATTCATATAATATGTTTTTCTGAAAAAAAAAATCGATTCAATTCTACCACCTATAAACCTAATAAAAATATTGTCAAATTTCCGGTTGACTCTATATCGTACATATCGGTTAGAATATGTTTTTCTGGTAATAATATATGGTAATGCCGAATATAGATCAAATCGAGTGAATTCTACCCCTAGCTCTAATATAGGCAATATAAGGATTTCAAAATTCTGGAATCTTTGTACCGTATATTTCAGTCAAGATGTAAGAAATAATATAACAAGTAAAGAAGTTCTAAGTTTGGGTGTAACCGAACATTTTATACCCTCGCAAGTTGCAAGGATCAAAGCCCGGGAAATTACTTCAGATGCTGGCAAAATTTAATTTTAAAGGAAGTATTGATCCGCTTTAACCCATTTTTAACACAAAAACTGACTATTATCGAGAGTTTCATTTATTTATTGTATTATATGAATTTCATTCAATTTGGGGTCCACATATTTAGTACCTAGTGGCTTGAACAGTGTTCTTGTTTTTTTTTTTTGTTGTTAGACAATTTTTAGACACAAGGTGGCATACTTTAGACGCATTATTCACGCAAAGTTTAACATTAAATTTTATCTCTGGGATTATATGAGATGACTTTATAGAAACCGCGTTCAAAATTAGACAGTGGACGTGGCACCGCCCAATTTTAGGTGAAAACCTATATCTTGGGATCTGCTTAACCGATTTCAACCAAATTTGATACATAACATTCTTCTCATATTTTTATATTATAGCACGAAAATGGGAGAAATCGGATTACAAGTACGCCTATTTCCCATATAACACCATAGCAACTCGCATGATTCGGCATATAATATTGTAGCGAACACGAATACCAGAACAAATCAGAATCAACGATAAACTGCCAGAAGCAATTAGACAGTGAATTCGTAGTTGCCAAAATGTTCTAGTATCGAACTTTTGTTAAAGATTTACTATATAAGGGCTTCCGGATTTTGCAGCATACACAGTTCTTGTTAGAGTATTGTGAGACTACGCAAGAAGTGGCAAGCTCATATAACGAGCAATAAGTGTTAAGTTGTTGGAATTAGAAATAAAGATAAGTGTGTAGCCATTAAATTGGGAATTTTATTTAACAGTCCAGTGATCGAACTCAAGAGTTAATTAAAGGTAGGCGATATATCGAGAAATCCGTTACAATATATTTAAAGCATGCCACCTTGTGACCAAAAACTGTCTAAATCGAACAAAAACTGTTCAAAAACCCCTAGGTACTGAATATGTGGACCCCAGTGCCTATAGTTGACTTTTTACCGAAAATATCGGTCAAGTGTAAGATATATAATTAAAATGCATATAATAAAATAAGAGAATTAGACTCTCGATAATAGTATGTCTTTGTGTCAAAAATTGGTTGAATCGGATCAATACTTCCTTTAACCTTTCGACCAGTATGTAACAAAATTAAAAGCACCTTTAGTTTTCAAAACCATTGCATATGTTCCACAGTAAATTGCTTAAATCTCTTTGCAGCATACACTTTTATCAGTTGAATTGAAAAAGCATTGAAATTTTTTAGTACTCTATTAAAGAAGAAATATCATTAATAAATAAGAAGGACATAACTTCGGACCAAGACTTTCCACAAGGTAAAGACTTTAAGACTAAGACTGAAAAGACTTTAATTGCATTTAAAAGAATATCATTAAGTTACACTCGTTGTATTCTATTGTTCAGATAAGAAAATACTCATTGAAGAAATCTTGACTGAAAACCAAAAAGATTAAGTTTTTTCACGAGATCGAGTGATTTACGTTCTAAAAAGCTCTCATACAGTCAATGTTTATAACATCAGTATGCTTATTTTTCTTAAAACCAATTGATACTTGGTTAACAAATTGATATTCAAAGCAAATTTGTTAAAGTAGATTTCCTTTTATGAAATCCATACAGGGAATCTGAAAGTAAAGTAGAAATCGAAAAAAATTATTATAAAAGTGTAGGTATTGTAGTTATTTTCGCAATTCGGATATAGTTTTCAATAGATGATCTAATTCCACTTTCATACAAAGAGACTGTTTGCATATTGAGGGAAATATACTTTGTTTAAGAGAAAAATCAAATAATTTCGTCAAAGCCAAGTAGATATATTTGACCACATTTTTAAGGAAGGACGAAGGTATTGTATCTGATCCGTTATTTAAATGAGGTAAGACGGAACCATAAAACAAGCAGCAAGAAGTTTATTAAACCTAATTTAAGTTTTTAATTTGAAAAGGCCCACGTAAAAAGAACGTTGTGAAGACTAATGCTTTGAGAAGCGTACCTTTTTATAATCTTAGGAGAGACTCCTTCTATGAATTGCACACAAAAGATTTATTTAGCTAGTGAAAAAAGTCTTTATCCTGAATTTTGTAATTAGCTCAAGGTGTACTGCTTTTGCTTTGCGACGAGATAATATCGCACATGATTGGCAAATGTGCCTTGAAATTATATATGATTATGAATGTTTTTTGGTATTACGAATACATTTTCCAATATATTCCTTTTAATCACAAATATAATATATGTAGGATATTCTTAGTTTAAATGAAACACGCTCTTCTTAGGATAGTGGCACGTCTGCCCTTTATTACATACGACTTGAAACTGTGTCGTATGTTCTCGTTTTTCAGTAATTGTCCCGTTTTCCCATCCCAAGCGTCGCGTCAGTTTTCAGTCTACAGGGTCGCATTTAGTAGGACTGTCCGGATCGTGTTGTCCGCAATTCTCCCACATTCGGCCGTCCTGACCAGCCGTTCGCCCCGAACGCTGGGTTCCACGCCTACATGTATTCGGCTACCGTTGTAGTTCTACCCGGTCCCTCAACGTCACCTATTTTTTCGACAGTATATCTTCCATGTGGAAGTCGTTCCTTCACTGAATACGGCCCCAAAAATTTTGCCTTCAGTTTAAGCCCTGAGCCATACTGTGTCCTCTTTATCGCCACTAAATCATTAACATTGTATTCTTCTTCTGGCTTCCGTTTTGAATTAAAAGTTCGCCTATTCTCTTCCTGAATCTTGGATATATTCTCTGCAGCTTTCTTTCTAATACTTTCTCGTTCCCCATCTAGTTCCTTAAGTAGTGAATCTTCTAGCATATTCCGGAGGTCAATACTATCAGATGTGCGCATATCTAACCCAGTTAGAATTCGAAAAGGTGTGAACTTAGTACTTCTTGGAGGAGTATTGTTCAAAAGTTGTTGTATCCTCTCAACGTGTCTGTACCAATTGGCTGGATTATTGTGGCATAATTTCGTCAGCAATGGTAGTATAATACGATTGATACGCTCGACTTGCCCGTTTCCACGTGGCACGCCGGTTGCAATAAGAAAATGCTGAATGCCCTCCTTGGTGCAATATTCTTCAAAACTCTTAGCTGTGAATACTGTTCCCCTATCCGTAATTATTCTTCTTGGATTGTCGAACACAGAAGCCTGTTTTTGTAATCTGTCTATTACCGAAGCCGAATCTGTACTCCTCGTTGGGTATAACCACACGAATTTACTAAACGCATCTATAACTACCAACAAATGATTATACTTTTTATGGCTCAATTCCATAGGCCCTAAATGATCAAGATGGTAAGTCAACAGCGGTCTGTCCTCCTTGTCTATTGGACAGAGTAAGCCCTCCTTTTTCCCTGCTTTTGCTTCTCCTATAATGCATTCTACACAATTTCTAATAACGTTTGTCACTTTTGGTCCTATTTGGGATATATAAAACGATTTTTCCAAGTAATCTTGGGTCTTCTTTGCCGACCAGTGCCCTACACGGTGTGCCATCCGAATTATTTCCTCTTCCAGTTTTTGCGGTACTACCACCAGCTCTTTTACGGAATCTTTATACAGTATACCGTTTTTCAAATAAAAGTCTTCGTAAGTATTTTCCTCTAAAGCTTTGCAGACAGCTTTTACCCAATCATCACTTTGTTGTGCTTCTCTTAACCGAAAATTTAACGAATCTTCAAGTAACATGGATTCCATTCGACTAAGAGCATCGACATGTTTCATTTTTGTAGCCGGTCTGTGCTCAATAACATAATCGAAATCTTGGAGAAACATAGCCCAACGAGCGACTCTAAGTGGTACATCTGTTTTCTTCATGGTTAGTGCGAACGCATTGGAATCGCTCACAATTTTGATCTTTTTCCCCATAACATAAATTCTCCACTTCTTTAAAGCCTGTATAATCGCAAGTACCTCTAATTCGTAAGAATGATACTTTTCTTCTCCAGGTCGAGTTTTGAGACTCATATAACTGACTGGGTGAAATTGTTGATCTTCTGGGTCTTTTTGAAGTAATACACCACCGTAACCGTGCATGCTAGCGTCCGTGTGTATCTCTGTTTCGACACTAGGGTTATAAAGTTTTAAGACTGGGGCTTTAGCCAACGCCCCTTTAAGTTGCTGAAATGCTATAACTTGTTTTTCGTTGAATCTACACTCAGTGTCTTTCCTCAGCAAATCGCTTAAAGGCCTAGCAATTAACGCATACCCTTCCACGAATCTTCTATAATAAGAAGTAAGTCCTAAGAATCTTTGAAGAGATTTTTTATCCCGCGGGATTGGAAAATTGTGTACTGCCTTTATTTTTTCGTCCGATGGTTTTATACCTCCTTCTTCAATAATGTATCCTAAAAATTTTATTCTCCTCATCAAAAATTGGCACTTTTGCCACTTAATCTTCAGCCCAAAACTTTCGGCTCTCTTTAAAACGACTTTTAGTTTAAGTAACCCTTCATTACTGCTTGATGCTGGAATAATTATATCGTCCATATAAATGACGATTACTCCTTGCTGCACCAGATCTCGGAAAATAGCTGATATAAAACGGCAAAATACGGCAGGAGAATTACAAATTCCAAAAGGTACGAAATTAAATTCATACTGCCCACTATGGGTTACGAATGAGGTGTAACGTTTTGAGTTTGGTTCGACCGGCACATGGAAAAATCCATTGGCCAGATCGAGA
Organism: Bactrocera oleae; assembly: GCF_042242935.1. Taxonomy (NCBI): domain Eukaryota; kingdom Metazoa; phylum Arthropoda; class Insecta; order Diptera; family Tephritidae; genus Bactrocera; species Bactrocera oleae. Next base: position 47,497,911 of record NC_091537.1, on the reverse strand, counting down.
GTATAGAATATTTTGGCTCTCTGTAATCTTTCCAAAGCATCATCGATGAGTTTCATTGGAAAATTATCCCTCACTATCTTTTCATTTAACTTTCTGAAGTCGCAGCACAATCGTTTTGTGCCATCTTTCTTCGATACGAGTACCACTGTTGAAGCATACTCTGAGTTACTTGGCTGAATAATGCCATCTTTCAACCACTCAGTCACCTGCGTATCTATCACGTGCTGATCTGCATATGACATTCTTCGTGGAGTTTGGTAGATAGGTCGGTCATCACACAAAATGATTTTCATTTCAACTCGTGATTGGGATTGTTTTACCGGAGTGTATTGAGTGACCATATTAATTATAGGCGAGCGATAGTCTACAGACAAATGAGTTAAGTTCAAAAGTGGATAGTCCTCAACCCTTTCTAAATCATTCTCTAGGCAAAGAGAAGTAAATTCTGATAAGAGAGTGATGCATTTCGCCTCGGGTGTTTTGTTACTACCCTCTTTTTCACTACTTCGTTGTGTTTCTTCGGTTTCTACCCCAACTTCCCTGGTTTTGTTTTGAATCTTTTCTTTAAACTCTACAGTACCTTCTGAAAATATAACGTCTGCTAACTTTAAAATATCATTTCCGAGGATCGCTTCATATCTCAAGTCGTTACTTGTGGTAACATGGAAAGTGACTGGTGCTGTAAGCCTGTCTAATTCAATATTTTCAGTAATACTGCCTATAGTGTTCAGCTCACTTTCTTTGATGCCGATTAATCGTCGTTTCTCGAAACTTAATAGAGGGCAATTGAATTTTTTGAAAATATCGTATCTAAGTAAGCTTAGATCAGACCCGGTGTCAACCATGGCATCAACACATAAGTCTCCCATCTTGATCTTTTTAAAAATTAATCCACTACATTTACTATAAGGACAATCAAGCATCGCATTAACTGTACCCCTCTCGGTTTTTATCTGCCTACCTACGTTGCTGCCACACTCGAAACTGCGATGTCCCATTTGACCGCACTTAAAACATTTATATTGTTTGTTATTTTCCCCACAATCTTTCGCTAGATGCCAGATACTACCACACTTGTAACATTTCCTCATTGCTCCATTAGTTCCTTGCCCAGCAGAGACCTTTCGCGCATTTTGTTCATATTGAGTTCTGTTTGAGTGCTGTCGCGCCCCATGAACTCGTTCGTAAACTTTCAAACTTTCTTTTAAATCTTTAATCGTCTGTGCCTGGTACAGTATAGTTTTATTAGGCCTAGAGTCGGGAATACCTTCCACAAAATACCCTATCAAACTCATTTCATCTAGATTTATTGGCTTGGCTATATCCATCAAAACGTATAAATATTCCCTACAAGATTCGCTACTCCTTTTACGGCGATTTTGTAACATCTTATGAATCTCTAATGCAGATAATTTGGTGCCAAACTCATCAACAATAGCAGTTTTTAACGAAGACCAATTTTTTATGCCCACCTGACTACGCAAGAACAACTTAGCAGCTCCTTTAAGCAGTTGCTTCGCATACACATACTTTTGAAGCTCATTCCAACCCAAAGTAACAGCATTATCTTCGAACTCTTGTAACCACTCACTAACTTCAAGGGAATCAGTTCCACTGAATGAGGGTAAACTGCCTTCGATATCCTTTAAGGTAAAGTTGGATTTGACTACTACGGTGTCCATTGATGGATTAACTATGTCTTCATAAGTACTTTCATTTTCACTCTCCTCATCGTCACTTTGTATGAGTTCGTAATGTCGCAAAAGTCTATCCCTCAGCTCACTCTTTCGTCCTGTCTGGGTTAGTCCAACTCGTCTTAATTCTTCTTTCAAAGCCGTTACCGTCATAGCTAAAATCGTCTGACTGTCCATGTCTCTTAATATTTAACAAATAATAGGTATAGTAAAATACAGTGTTTTGCAAATTATTGAAGTGATAACATATGTATGTGTACTTAAATATAAATATTAATATAAAAAAGATAAGGTATGAACTTGTTATGGAAAAAATTGCATCAGTACTGCAATTTCAAAATTACATACATATATTCCGATTCGGATCTACTATTAATGTAAACATGCTTATTTGTACGAACAAGTATGATTACGTTTTAATATATACTAAATCGATTAAGGAAATAAATACATTTAAAAATTCAATTTAATTATTAATGTTTGGTTACAGTAGTAATATTAATTAATAGTAACTGCCACTGCATTTGCTTTTATAAAAGTTGATCTTTACAAATATGACCAGCTGTACCTTTCTTTTGTTTTTCTAATATGATTTTGATTCGTTTCTCCGTTTTAATTTATTATTTCCTGCATGGTATTCTTCGCTTTTTGATCCGCTATTCTATCTTACTTAAACCTAATATGTATACCTACTACTGCTGCTGTTTTTTCCTTCAATAAGTGCTGCGAATTCTGAATCGATTTCTAAATTCAAATTTATCCACTAAATCCTGCTGTGACGTTTGCGTCCTCCTTCAATAATTTGTTGTGCTACAAATTCTGCTCCCATTTTCAATTGCACCGATACTCGTTGAATGTTGCTATATGTCTTGTTTTCTTATCCGTAAGTTGCTGTGCTGCGAATTCTGAATCGACTTCAATTTTACATTAACTCGTTGATTTCTGCTGTGTCTTCTTTTACTCTGTATAATGCTGTGCGGCGAATTATACTTCAATTTTACATTAACTCGTTGATTTCTGCTGTCTCTTCTTTTACTCTGTATAATGCTGTGCGGCGAATCGTCAGTTTTAAATTTCAAATTAATTCGTTGTTTTCGACTGTTTCTTTTCCACTCTACTCGGTATAATGCTGTGCGGCGAATTATACTTCAATTTTACATTAACTCGTTGATTTCTGCTGTCTCTTCTTTTACTCTGTATAATGCTGTGCGGCGAATCGTCAGTTTTAAATTTCAAATTAATTCGTTGATTTCGACTGTTTCTTTTCCACTCTACTCGGTATAATGCTGTGCGGCGAATTATACTTCAATTTTACATTAACTCGTTGATTTCTGCTGTCTCTTCTTCACTCTATTCAGTATAATGCTGTGCGGCGAATTACACTTCAATTTTAAATTTCAACTCAATTCGTTGATTTTGACTGTTTCTCCTCCTCCTTTAATATACGCGCTCACCGTCCTCAATATTTTAAAACTACGTATGTAACCGTCACTTTACCAAATTTTTAAGTTCTAGAAAACTCTGTTTGTACACACATTATATGTTCAAATTTTGTGGTTTACAAGTTTCATTTGGTGCGAGTAAATTCTGTTGCTTGTACTCACACGCACCCAAACACAAGTTTTTTACATTATACTTTTTCACATGACTTTCTATTAATATCATTCGTTGCACTCAAAAAGACAATTGTATGCTCCAAATTCTTCATATTTAAAAGTTCAATCCCGGTTGAGCCCCCAAGTTTGTAGGATATTCTTAGTTTAAATGAAACACGCTCTTCTTAGGATAGTGGCACGTCTGCCCTTTATTACATACGACTTGAAACTGTGTCGTATGTTCTCGTTTTTCAGTAATTGTCCCGTTTTCCCATCCCAAGCGTCGCGTCAGTTTTCAGTCTACAGGGTCGCATTTAGTAGGACTGTCCGGATCGTGTTGTCCGCAATTCTCCCACATATATAAAATGAAAAAATACGCATGGTAATCCTTGTTTTTCGACAGAGCCAAAAATATTCCCAAAATGTAAGAGTACATAGTTCTTACTGGGTGTCTTTATTTTCCTGTTTACCTACGCAGTCGCAATTCTTCTCATAGCAACCCCTGGTTTAGTACTGAGATTGAGGTTTTTTTTGTCAATCGGTGCCGATTCTCTTAGCAATGATATCTCGCCGCTGAAGTAGCGCACTTGAGTAGCATTGGGAGTATAGTGATCCCTTACATTTTTTTTTGAGTTGCTCTATAAGTTTGAGGATGTTAGCCACTACTCTGAGCGCTCCGGGAACGACGAAAAGCGCTCAAAGATGTTGGCATCATCCAATTTTGTGTGAATGGAGTCGACTTTAAGTGGCCATTTCATCAGAGGGAGGATAAGATATTTATCAATTACAATTTACCGTCTTCTTGTGTGATTGCTCTTACTTCATAATATTTGCAATCATTTATAATTTTAGGATACTTAATATATAATATATAACAATTACATCTTTATTTTGTAATATCTTAAAGTTAGAAATGTCCATTAAATCAGTTATAGTCAATCGTCCGTGTTCATTTTGTATTATATTTTTTATCTCATCTAAATGTAAAATTGCAGGGTTTAAAATTCCTATTTTTGCCATAGCTATCGTATGAACCATATTTTGTAGTTCAATTATTAAAAATTGATATTTCCTTTACGTTAAAATTTTAACATGTGAATTTTCGTTTACATTTTTAATTGTTTCTGTTAATTGACTGATTATTTTAAAAATTTCAGAGTTTGTTGTGTATTGTTTATTGTTATTTTCAATTAGTTCGTTTAACTTATTATTTAATTACACTAAATCGTCATGATCTGGTGTTCCTGCTATCCACTTCCATAGTGTCCCTAATTCATTTATCCCTCTCTTATATCTTGTATCTTTATTTTGTATTTGCTCTAATAAAGTTTCGATAATTTCAATTTCTGGTTCTGTATCTAAATCATTAATATATGCTACCTCATTTTCATTATTCCCATGTAAATTATTATATCTGTATTTTTTATTACTATAACTTTTGTCTGAATTTATAAGTTCTCTAAAATAAGTTAAATTAGTAATGTGAAAAATTTCGCCATAGTCATTGTATAAAGCTACGTCTCCGTCCTCTTATAAGACATAATCTTCTCTTGTATAGTCCACAATGTCCGTCATTGTTTGAACAATTAATATTAGAAATATTAAGGGTATCATTTTCTGAAAATATATAGATAAATCGTCTTTTATTACTTGTTTCTTGTATCTAGGCTTTAGCTTATTTCTCTCCCCTATTATTTTACGTTTTAAGTATATTACATACTTATATATTCTTCCTTTGATTCCATATCTAACGAAAGGGATAAGGGTATTTTTTATTGTTATTTTCAACTATTGTCGTGATTTCTGCCTTTATAACCGTTCGAAACGGTAAATTCACGTTTTTTGAAGAATGTATTTCATTTATTTTATTTCTTATTTTTTTCCTCAAATATTCAAGTTTTTCTTTACTTGTACCGGTATTTTCTTCGGCTGGTGCTTCAGAGAATTCTTCCTCCAAAGTAATTTTGTTAAGATAATTTTCTTTATTGTCGGTAAGTACATCGACTGGCGTTGTAGAACTTTTTTGTTCCACAGTAAATTTTATTCTTTTGTTGCCGGTATTACCATCGGCTGGCGTTGTAGAATTTTTTGTTCCACATTATATTTTTTATAATTGAATTTTTTACTTTTGTTGCCGGTATTACCATCGGCTGGCGTTGTAGAACTTTTTTGTTCCACATTATATTTTTTATTTTTAATATATTCATTGTGCTGGTATGGTTCTGTATGTAAATCATTTATATATGTTACCTCATTTTCATTATGCCCTTGTAAATTCTTATATCTGTAGTTTTTATTACTATAACTTTTGTCTGAGTTTATAAGTTTACTAAAATAAGTTAAATTAGTAATGTGAAAAATGTCGCCATAGTCATGATATAAAGCTACGTCTCCGTCCTCTAATAAGACATAATCCTCTCTTGTATAGTCCACAATGTCCGTCAATGTTTGAACAATTAAAATTAGAAATATTAATGGTATCATTTCAGGTGTACAATATATTGCAGTTACAAGATTTGGTTGTAAAAATTCTTTTAGAATAGTCATTAAATTTTCGAGTGTATCATATTCAATAATATGTCTAGTTTTATTAAAATTTTTAATAGATTCGTGAATGGTAAAGCGACCTTTACTAAGAAGTATTTGTTGCTTGAATTGATTCAATGGTTTTTTTGTTTCTTGAATTTGTGTATTATCAGAACTCTCTGCTGAATGTTGTGTGTCCATTGATGAATCCTCAGTTATATTATTTAAGTTTTGTCGGGATAAGGCATCCGCGACTATATTAATTTTCCCGGTTTATAAATCATTTTTGGTGCATATTCGTCAATAATGGTATACCATCTTTTCATTTTTACATTAGGATTTCTTGAAAAGACTGCAAAAGTCAAAGGTTGGTGATCTGTATGTATTTCTAAATCTGATACTCCATAAAGGTAGTTTCTTAAAGTTTTTAATGCCCAAAATATGGCATAAAGTTCTTTCTCATTTGTTGCATAGTTCTTTTCTGTGGAATTCAATGTTTTAGAGATAAATGTAATAGGTTTTCCATCTTGGCTTAATACACCACCTAATGCATCATTTGGGGCATCGGTTGCTAATATAAATTTTTTATTAAAGTCTGGTTGCGTTAATTCTACTTGATTGGTTAGTAATTATTTTAATTTTTCAAATGCTAAAATTGCATCCTGTTCTAATCGAACTTCAATTTTCTTTGACATATGCTGAGATACATGTCCATTTTCTCCAGATAAATGTTTGTTTAGTGGTTTAGCTATTGCTGCAAAATCTTTGATAAATTTCCTATAATATCCAATCATTCCCATGAAACTTCGAAGTTGTCGTACTGTTTTTGGTAATGAAAAATTACAAATCGCTTCGACTTTAAGCGGATCCGTTTTGATTACATCTTTTGCAACTATATATCCCAAAAATTCAACTTCATTTTCAAAAATTTTGACTTTTCTAATGATATTTTCATATTCGATTTTTTAAGTAAGTTGATTACTTGATTCAAATGTTTTATATGATCAACTAAATTGCGTGAAAAAACAATTATATCATCAATATATACGTGGCAGAATTTTTCAATAAATTCTTTTAATATAAATAGCTCGTTGGAAAATACTTACATTAAAATTTTGTGAAATCCTGATTCTAAATCGATTGTGGAGAAATACTGTGATCCTCCTAGATTTTAAAGTATAACATTTGTATCTGGTATCGGATATGTATCCGAAATAGTAATTTCATTTAGTTTTTTGAAATCCACTACCATTCTTAATTTTGCTGTGTCATTGATACCCATGCCATCATCATTGATACCCTTTTTTGGTACCACCCAGATTGGAGAATTATAAGGACTTTTACTTGGTCGTAGAACTTCGTTTTTTAAAAGATTATCGATCTCTTTATTCACAAAAGCATTTGATGCTAAAGGATACTGATACTGTTTACTCCAAATTGGAGTATTTACCGAGGTTCTTATTTCCGCACGAATATCCGTTCGAAACGGTAAATTCATGTTTATTGAAGAATGTATTTCATTTATTTTATTTCTTATTTTTTCCCTCAAATATTTAATTCTTTTTTCATTAATGCCGGTATTTCCTTCGGCTGGTGCTTCAGAGAATTCTTCCTCTAAATTTATTTTGTTTATATAATCTTCTTTATTGTCGGTAAGTACGTCGACTGGCATTGTAGAACTTTTTTGTTCCACAATAAATTTTATTTTTTTGTGGCCGGTATTATCATCGGCTGGAGTTGTAGAACTTTTTTGTTCCACATTATATTTTTTATAATTGAATTTTTTACTTTTGTTGCCGGTATTACCATCGGCTGGCGTTGTAGAACTTTTTTGTTCCACATTATATTTTTTATTTTTAATATATTCATTGTGCTGGTATAAATCTTCAGCTGGCGCTTTAGGAGTCTCTGCTCCCAAAGTAATTATATTTTCTTTAATATCATGTTGCTCAGATTCATCTCCTAAGCTAAATATGTCTTCTTCCTTTTCATTATTTATTATCAACTTTTTTTCTTTCAAGTTGATCACTGCATTAATTTCTTTCAGGAATTTGTATCCAATTAAAAAGTCTGTTTCTAAATTTTCGATTTCGTAAAAAATTTGTCTTTTACCAAATAGAGTAATAAAATGATAATATCGTATTATCGAAAATCCATTAATTGTTTTTACTCTTTTATATATATTTAATTCGTGTTTATATTTTTATAAATTCCTGATTTTATATAGCAACTTGTTGCTCCCGTCTCTACTAAAATTTTAAAGTTTTGGCCATTAACCCTGTCATGTAAGAAAATATATGGCAGAGGTAGTTTTGATCTTAAAAAATGATCCTCTTTAATATTATTTATCCTTTGTGTTTTATTTGGTGGTTGATTACATATTTGTGCGCTGGCATATGGTCGTTTATCTGTAGTATGTATTTTTGTATTCTGTACATTACATGTATTATTTACATTATAATGTGGTCGATTTTGGATTCGAGTACTTGGATCGACATCCATTGGGATAGGTCTTGCCTGAATGTTTTGTTGTTAGGGCCTTTGGTTGTAGCCTCTTTGAAGTTGGGTTTGTGGAAACCGTAAATCATTATTGAAATTTCCGTTATTGAAGTTAGTACGTTGCCTGTAATAATTCGGATTTTTCCCGAATTGTGATGCGAAAATTGCTCGCATATTATTCGATTCTAATTCTTGTGCTTTTGCCAACGCATTTGGCAAATCACTTGGTGATAATGAATATATTATATTGGCTAAATTTCCATTTAGACCTGTTATAAATATACGCAACGCATCCCGCCTATTTTTTGCATTTAATTGTTTAGTTACGGCATTATCTGATTCGTAAGTCATTATCGTCTTATTAATAAGTAAAGTTAATTTTCCATTAACCTTATTATAGTATTCTATAATTGAAGAAGTGCCCTGTCGCTAAATACTCATCTCCTGTTCGATAATATGAGCTGGTCGCTTATCCACATCGAATTTAAGAACCGTCCCGTGATTGGATAAACTGTCGTTAGCGTCGTTTGTAATTTTATTTCTTAGTATAGTTAATGCAGCAAAATATCTACGGCTGCCCCTTACATATAAGCTCATTGCGTTATTGGCTGATTCCCTCCCTCTAACATATTTAGTTTGTTTTCCATTAAATTCTGGTAGTGACTTGACCACCTCAAGTGACTCATCACAATTGATATGTAGATCGATCACTTCTATTTTTAATCAACTACTGTAGTTGACTGTGTTAAGTCTTGCAGTTGCCTTCGCAACTCCTCTACCTCCAATCGAAGAGAAGCATTTGTTGCAGTTATTAGTCTAGCAACAAGATTCTCGTTTTCACTATTTAGAGCCATTTTTTATTATTTTAGTTTTTGTATGTTTTAAATATGGGCAAGTTTCAGTTCAATGAATGCCCTTGCAATGATTGCAATAGTACAGCCTTTCGTATTTTAGTGTACTTGAATTATTTCCCATTAAAAAAATATTTTCTTCTAGGAAAGAATGCTTTTTATTTTTTCCTATATGATCCTTATCTCGTTTTGTTGTTCTACTATAACCATTTAAGATTTTTATACTCTCGCAACCTGTTGCTACAGAGTATAATAGTTTTGTTCACCTAACGGTTGTTTGTATCACCTAAAACTAATCGAGTTAGATATAGGGTTATATATATATAAATGATCAGGATGAAGAGACGAGTTGAAATCCGGGTGACTGTCTGTCTGTCCGTCCGTCCGTCCGTCCGTCCGTGCAAGCTCTAACTTGAGTAAAAATTGAGATATCTTTATGAAACTTTGTAGACATGTTTCTTGGTACAGTGAGACGGTTGGTATTGCAGATGGGCGTAATCGGTCCAATGCCACGCCCACAAAACGCCATTAATCAAAAACAAATAACTTGCCATAACTAAGCTCCGCAATAAGATACAAGACTGTTATTTGGTACACAGGATCACATTAGGGAGGGGCATCTGCAGTTAAAAAGTGGGCGTGGCCCGCCTCTAATAGGTTTAATGTGCATATCTCCTAAACCGCTAATGCTATAATAACAAAATTCACTAGAAGCAAATGTTTTTAGCACTTCTATTGACGGTGTGAAAATAGTTTAAATCAGATGGCAACTCCGCCCACTCCCCATATAACGGTACTGTTAAAAACTACTAAAAGCGCGATAAATCAAGCACTAAACACGCCAGAGACATTAAATTTTATTTCTGAGATGGTATAAATTGGCTTTATAGGAACCGCGTTCAAAATTAGTCAGTGGGCGTGGCACAGCCCACTTTTAGGTGAAAACCCATATCTTGAGATCTGCTTAACCGATTTCAACCAAATTCGGTGCATAACGTTCTTTTCATGTTTTTATGTCATAGTGCGAAAATGGGCGAAATCGGACTACAACCACGCTTACTTCCCATGTAACACCATTTTCAATTCCATCTGATTCTTTCACTTTCCACTATGCAAATCAGGTAACAATGATTATATCGGGGTAAAACTTTGCGTGAATAATGCAATTAAAGTATGCCACCTTGCGCCCAAAAATTGTCTAAATCGAACCAAAACTGTTCAAACCCCTAAGTACTAAATATGTGGACCCCAGTGCCTATAGTTGACCTTCTACCGAAAATATCAGTCAATCCACAAAGAAATCTCAAACGAGTATACCATTTGACTTTGCGAGAGTATAAAATGTTCGGTTACATCCGAACTTAGCTCTTCCTTACTTGTTCTTTTTAATTTAATTTCTTTTTTGATATACTCCAATTATGGCTTTTTACTTTTCACTATATGATCCTTATCTTGTTTTGTTTCTACTACAACCTTTTAAAATTTTAATAACATTTATCTGACCTACATTTGTCTGAGTCAGTTGGTAAAGCGTCTGTGATTTTTGTCAAAGTTTTGGAAATACATTTTTTATTTTGTTTTCATATATATATATACCTATTTTTATTTGTTTTGCCGTTATTACTTTCGGCTAGATTTGTGGAATCTCTGTTCCTTTTTTTTTACAATAAATTTTGTGATCCTTTCTAGGAAATTTATTCTGGAGGGTCTGGAGTTCAGAATCGCAGAAATGAGTTTATGTTTTAAACCGGAGGGTCTCCTTTGCGGTGGTGAATCGCGGTTTCAAAATATTTGTTATATGGCTGATCGAGCCTTGATTTATAACATGTTTTTTTATAAATTTGAGTACTTATGCTTAAAATATTTTATGTTACTAGGATTATTACAATAATACAATTTTATTGTTATAAATTTAATATATATTAAATTATCAGCTTACTAGTTTTTCGTCCTTCTCTAAAGGGGTTTGTTGACTGGTGTTATAATTCCTTTGCTTCTGTTGATTCCTGTTTAATTGCTTCGCTTGTGTTGATTGTTGTTTAATTGCTTCGCTACTGTTGACGCACGGGGTTTGTGTGCCTTTGGCCGCTGAAGTTTTTTTTTCACTATTCTTTTTGTTCTGACTCTTCGATTGTTAGTATTTGATGTTATGTTTTATATGTTTTTACACATTTTATTCAATTTTAATTGCTTCGAAATTGGCGTAGTTATAGAGCAACACTTTTGTTATAGTTCGCTTGCTGTTATTGTTATTTCACTACATAGCATTCCATTTTTTGAAGATTCGTTTGTTCACAGCGTTCACACTTGTTTGCTTGCAATCGCTCTACCCATAAAACAATACTATATTAGTAAGAATAAATTGATTTCTTACTTCACGCGAAAATATTTTCCACAATTCTTACTCTTCAAACTTTAAAAATCTTTAGTATTAGAACTTTTTGATTTTTTGGTATTTGAATCGGTTTTTGTGTTTTTTCTTTATTTTATTTGTGCAATCGCGTAGCCGTACTTTTTGATTTTCGGGCCTTTTATTTGCGTCGTGCTCGCGTAGCCGTATTTTTTGTTTCCTTTTTCTTTTCTCCTCCCGAGAGGATACTTGATTTGTGGTTTCGACACACGTCACTATGATTATCCTTTCGGCTAGGGATACTTTTTTTTTCTCAATTTTTTTTACCGAGGATATCACTAACACATGCCCCACGCGTTGGACGCCAATTAACTTCCTCCTATGTGGAAGTATTTAAAAAATATATTTTTCGCGCAACGCACGGAAGAAATCAAACGATTGGGTTGAGTGGTTCTGATGGAAGACTGAATCTCTTTATTTCAATTTGCTCTTATATAAACATTTTTCTTATATGCTTAAGTTTTACAATAGGTGTCAATTTACAATATTCGCTTATTCAGCAATTAGTTTTATTGTTTACATTGTATGGGTGGTCTTAGTTTAATAAAAAGAGTATTGGTTGCTTAAATAAGCAAAGATGCTTATTTAAGAAGCTGTGGTCTTAGCTTTATTAAAAAGAGTATTGATTACTTAAATAAGCAAAGATGCTTATTAAGAAGTTTTATTATTGCTGAGTGCAAAGAAATAGTTTTGTTTATAATGATCGTAAAGCTACTTTGTGGAGGCTGCCGTTAACTTGCATAATAACATCCATTATGTACTAAGGTCGTTATTTACATACTCATTGAAAAGGTCTACAGAAAACTATGCAATGGCATAGGTCTATCCCCTATGGATATCCCACAATAACATTTTTTTTTTGTCATTTACCTTTTACGGCAAATAATGGCTAATTTTCGTAGCGATTTTAACAACTATAGCATTAATCCCTATCCAATTAAATACATATGTGTATTTATATGATTTAAATGAATATCTTCGAAGATATTACATGTTTTAAAATTGCGGGACGTAGCGTTTGCAAGGACAATAGTATAGTATCGATAAGTACTATGTCAGTAGTGTGTGAACACTGCTTGACATTGAAATTCAAGGACGAATCGAAAGGCATGGGTTGCTTACAGCGGAAAGTCAAATTAGAAGTAATTCTCCCTCTACCTGAACCACTTCACTCTCTTCTTACGTGTGATCATCAGAAATTCAAACAATTCATGCGCAACATACGCCGTTATAATAACGTATTTCAAACGACCTCTTTTAAGAATGAGCAAGTCGTTGAGCATGGGTTTAAGCCTTTATTTAAAATTCAAGGGGAAGTGTACCACTAAGCTGGGAGCTTGCTACCCTTTCGACACGATGAACACAAATTTCTGCAAAAATATTTTATTGCAGATCCAGATACACAAGCATCTACGCGGTGTTCAAGTGTTGCACAGCCAAATGATAGAGATTTGATTAGATCTCTCCAAGATATGTTATATTCTCATAATTGCTAATCCAGGCAAATAAAGTTCCTGCTGGAGAATACAGAGGACGATACAAAGGGCCTTCCACGAGTGAAGTGGCAGTAGTGATAGCATGACAGCACTTTGACAAAAGAGATTTTGTATTGTATAGTCGTGATGGTAATTTGCAAATAATTTCAAAAATACACAGATCTTATTACAGCTTATAATATCCTTTGATGCTATGTCGTGGATAAAATGGTTATGCCATTAATATTTCTCAAGTTGCCCCAATCAAGTCATGTGTGAACTACTATTGCTACCGTATAATGACAAGACATAACAATTTCAAAATTTTGCTTAGATATGGAATGTTAAAAAACCAATACTTGGTAGATCAATATCGAAAGTTTAAGCTAAGAGATTGGTATACATTCCTAATAATCAAACTAAATTGAGAGCCGATAATTACGTTCATCTTCAGGATGCTTTGCAGGCGAATGAACACCGCAACGACATTGGGCAGTTGGTTATACTACCTTCATCATTCATAGGTGGACCTCGATATTTACACAAAACAATCGCAAGACGACATTACTTACGTCAGAAATTACGGCAAACCTGATTTATTTATAACTGCAACTATAACCCAAATTAGCCGGAAATCAAAGAAAATATTAACACCAATTTAACTCCACAAGACAGATACGATATAGTTATAGTCTTCCATTTAAAAGTACAGAAACTCCTGCAGAAACGTGGCTTGCCACATGTACACCTGTTGGTGTGGTTAGTGAGACAGGGTTATTTCAGCTGAATTATCAGATAAAGATGAAGATCCAATCCTGTCCGAATCGTCTCCAAGTGTACGAGACTCTAAATGCAGCAAAAAATATCCGAAGTCGTTCCAAACACAAACAACTTCTAGCGATGACGAATAATTGGCAACCGATGGATCGTTGCCTATAATCCGCTCCTTTTGAAAATTTTTGATGCCCACATCAACGTAGAATCGTGCAATTCATTATGTTACTAAGTACATTAATAAAGGCAGTGATCAAGCCACTTGCAGTATACAATCACCAAATGAAATGGAAAAATATCAGTCTGGACGTTACATCTGCAGCTCTGACGCTATATGGAAGATTTTATCATTCGAAGTGCACGACCGGGCTCCACAATTTAAATTTACAAAGGGTATATTTCACTGAGAAAAATATACAAGAAGGTAATAATAATCCGCGGGATGCAACATATACGGCATTCTTCAAGTTATGTGCTCAAGATGATTTCGCGAAAACACTGAGACATGACAGAATTCCAAGTTACTATACATGGAACCAGAATTCTAAAACTTGTCACCGCGAAAACAAGGGACTGCGGCTGATGGTTTCCCCGTAGTAAAAAAACCAGATGCTCTTGGCAGAGTCTACGGGATTCATCCCAACAACAGCGAATACCTCTATCTGAGAATATTACTGCATATTGTAAGAGGACCGACATCTTTCGCAGACCTAAAAACTGTAGAAAGCGGTTTTTACAATACTTATCAAGCAGTATGCAAATCTATGGGGCTCTTGGAAGACGATTCTCACTGGGAAAACACGTCATCAGAGAGATATTTATTTGCCGTCATAGTAGCGTTTTGTCAAGTAACTGATTCTGTTAATCTCTGGAATAAATTTCAAGAAAATATGGCCAGTGATATTGGGATTCAGCGACGGCGAGAGTTAAACTCAGATGATGTACAATATGATAAAAGCATATTTGACGCATCATTATTTCAATTAAATAAAGTAGTGCAATTACTTTCGGGTTAATAAATAAATCAAAACTACTGGATTGATTTAAATCAATTTTTCAGTGAGTGACATAGGCTATATATTATATTTTATACCCGTTGGAAGCCGGAGCGGGTCGCTATGTTCTTATATACAACGTTCAGAGTTTTTCTGTAGTGAATTTAGTATCAGCATTGCACCCTTGCGAAGCCGGGGTGGGTCGTTGGTATTATATACATATAAAATGTTTCAGTAATTTAAATAGTAATTCCTATGATTTAAAGCAGTAAACATTTATTTTGCAGAAGAGAATAGATTTATGACGGTAAGTGTAATTGTTTTTTATTAATAGTGGGGTCGGGGCGGGTCGCTAGCGTGATATAAACTCACCCAAAGCCCCTAAATTTAATATATTGGGTGTATAAGGAAAAAATCGACCCGAAAACGGATATCATTATATTAGGCATAAGGGGATTAGACCACGGTCTAGACCAATTGCATTCATATTCAGTGCTAAGTCAAATTATGTTTACGAAAACCTTGATCACATATATCTGGTGTATTTGGACTAGGAGAAGGTCTGGACTTACTGCGTTAACGTGGGACATTGCCCAAGTATATCCGGAAACATGTCTACATTCAATTTTATAGAGACATATACATATAAAGTCTGCTAAAATAACGAAAATCATAATTTATAGTATATGGTAGCTGGGTAATTCGTTGACCAATTTTACCCATTTTCTGCATAAAACTATGATATTTCCAATATTGTATAGATTTTATATATACTTGGCATTACGACGTATTCTAATATTGCTAGAAAAACATATTATGAATTATGACGAGGGTACATTATAGTCAAGTAAGGACTCTATCCGGAATTCTGTAAATCAGGTTGCCATAGCCAACCAGGTCCACATATTCAGTGTCTGGGTGCTTGCACATAATGATCATTTTTAGACTTGAAATAGCATATCATAAGGGCACTATTTGCGTAAAGATTTATTAAAATATCGGGGTTTTCAATAGGCCCTTTTTTATATGTCACAATTATTATTTTTTTATACTCTCGCAACCTGTTGCTACAGAGTATAGTAGTTTTGTTCACCTAACGGTTGTTTGTATCACCTAAAACTAATCGAGTTAGATATAGGGTTATATATACATAAATGATCAGGATGAAGAGACGAGTTGAAATCCGGGTGACTGTCTGTCCGTCCGTCCATCTGTCCGTCCGTGCAAGCTGTAACTTTAGTAAAAATTGAGATATCTTTATGAAACTTGGTGCACATGTTTCTTGGTACAGTAAGACGGTTGGTATTGCAGAAAACGCCATTAATCAAAAACAAATAAATTGCCATAACTAAGCTCCGCAATAAGATACAAGACTGTTATTTAATACACAGGATCACATTAGGGAGGGGCATCTGCAGTTAAAATTTTTAAAGTGGGCGTGGTCCTGCCTCTAATAGGTTTAATGTGCATATCTCTTAAACCGCTAATGTTATAATAACTGTTTTTAGAACCTCTACCTACAGTGTGAAAATAGTCGAAATCGGGTGGCAACTCCGCCCACTCCCCATATAACGGTACTGTTAAAAACTACTAAAAGCGCGATAAATCAAGCACTAAACACGCCAGAGACATTAAATTTTATTTCTGGAATGGCATGAGGTGACTTTATAGGAACCGCGTTCAAAATTAGACAGTGGGCGTGGCACAGCCTACTTTTAGGTGAAAACCCATATCTTGATATCTGCTTAACCGATTTCAACCAAATTCAGTGCATAACGTTCTTTTCACATTTCTATGTTATATTGCGAAAATGGGCTAATTCGGACTACAACAACGCCTATTTCCCATATAACACCATTTTCAATTCCATCTGATTCTTTCACTTTCCACTATGCATATCGAGCAACAATGATTATATCGGGGTAAAACTTTGCGTGAATAATACGTTTAATGTATGCCACCTTTCGACCAAAATTTGTCTAAATCGAACCAAAACTGTTCAAGCCCCTAAGTACTAAATATGTGGACCCCAGTGCCTATAGTTGACTTTCTACCGAAAATATCAGCCAATCCACAAAGAAATCTCAAACGAGTATACCATTTGACTTTGCGAGAGTATAAAATGTTCGGTTACATCCGAACTTAGCCCTTCCTTACTTGTTTTCATTGTATTCGGTAATGTTTACAATATCATCGTGGAAAGATATACGCAAGAGGAACGTTTACAAATTATTCAATTTTATTGTCAAAATAGTCGTTCTCCAATTGCAACTAAATAAATAAAACTCATCGATTCTGGTGCGAAGAAGTCCACAAATTATTCATGAACAACCATTAAATTCACCTAAATTGACAGTTTGGTGTGGTTTTGGGTCTGGTGGAATCATCGGTCCGTAGCGATGGTAAATAACTTTTTATGACCGCAATTGGAAGAAGTTGATCTTGAGAGAACATCTGGTTTCAACAAGACGGAGCGACGTGCCACACAACACGTGCAACAACTGAATTGTTGCGAGAAAAGTTTCAAGATTCGAATCATCGAATTCGTTTCTGCAAAAAAAGAAGCAGGAATTATGTTATATTCGTAACTTAATTGTATCTTTTTTTCTTAAGCTGGTACATCTGTCAGAACACGTGCGAAGTGACAAGTCATTCTGTCAATTAACTCTTCGTTTACAAGCCATTTGAAGTTGAAGTGTCAGAGTATTGTTTCAATATGGAAAAAATTCAATATCGCGCAGTGATTAGAATCTTTGTTTTGAAAGGTTTAAAAGTTAGTAAACTTATGAACTATTGTTAAAAGTGTATAAGGAGTCCTCACCTTCAAAACGCACTGTTGAATTTTGTGCTTAATTTAAATGTGGTCGTACTAAGTTTGAAGTCGATCCACGCGAAGGACGACTAAAAACCGCAACCACACCAGAAATCATTGAGCAAGTTCATAATATTGTTAGTAAAGATCCAAGTTTGACTAAGCGTGAAATTGATAATGCCATAGGCATCGCAGACGAACGAGTACTTCATATTTTACAGTGTAGGTAGAGCTAGAGTCCCAGTATTAAAAATTGTTTTTCAATAAAAAATTGTTTTACAACGGACTCTTACTTGTCAGAAAAAAGTGTTTGTAAAAAGCGTTTTAGTAACATGCGAATATCTAATTTCTTTAGACCAGCATGTAACAAAATTAAGAGCACCTTTAGTTTTCAAAACCATTGCATATGTTTCACAGTAAATTGCTTAAATCTCTTTGCAGCATACACTTATTATCAGTTGAAAAAGAACATAACTTCGGATCAAGACTACTGTTGGGTCACGGATTGAGAATCAATGCATTATACGGTCATATGTTCTATATATTTTTGCTATTTCTTGTTCTCTACTTATTTGCCTAATATTCAAGGGCAAGCATTAGAAGTCATTCGCCTCAATGCAGTTAATAATTGTATTTGCATTGTGTACATAGGTACTTACAAATTTATTGTTTGCTTGCGCTTGCTTTGTACACTTATGCTACCGCTATGTTTTCGTCCACGCAATTATATGAATATTTGTTTGTGCACATTAGCTAGTCCCATTTAACATGTACTAAGCTTAATATGTAAGCAGCCTCTTGTAATGCTGCGTTCCCATTTTTATACCCTGAACAGGGTATATTAATTTTGCCACGAAGTTTGTAACACCCAGAATGAAACGTCGGAGACCATATAAAGTATATATATAAATGATCACCGTGACGAGCTGAGTTGATTTAGCCATGTCCGTCTGTCTGTCCGTCCGTCCGTCTGTTCGTCTGTCCGTCTGTATATATGCGAACTAGTCCCTCAGTTTTTGAGATATCGATCTGAAATTTTGAACACTTCTTTTTCTTCCCAAGAAGCTGCTCATTTGTCGGAACGGACCACTATAGCATATAGCTGCCATACAAACTGAACAATCGGAATCAAGTGTTTGTATGGGAAACTCTTTCACTTGACGAGGTATCTTCACGAAATTTGGCACGGAATATTAGTTAAGGCAACAATGTAATCTCCGAAAAAATTATTCAGATCGGATGAATATAGCATATAGCTGCCATACAAACTGAACAATCGGAATGAAGTGCTTGTATGGAAAACTCTTGTGTGTTTTTGTGAAGGGTATTATGGCTTCGGCGCAACCGAAGTTAACGTTTTTTCTTGTTTTATATTTCTCTTTTGTTAATAACTACATTATATACGAAGGAGCAATAGAGTAAAGTATGTACTTGGATTATTCTCTATTTATGAACTGTTTTTATATAACTTACATACTTATGTATATATGCACTAATAGAAAACGAAACTATGTACTTAGCGGAAATTATATATTGAACGGTATTGCAATATTGCTTAGAATATTATTTAAGGAGAAGAATTTTGAAAATAAAATTAGTCTAATAACTGACCACACATAGCATCATTACTCGGCCCTTTGTATTTTATCGCTGTTACAACTTCGCTTAAATATTTCGCTTTTTCGATATTTTCGCGGCGACAAAAAAAACTTTGTAGTCCTACAACTACCTTGTGGAACACATGAAAAGACCTTAAGTGCATCTAAAAGAATATCATTAAGTTACACTCGTTGAAGAACTCTAGGCTGAAAACCAAAAGATTAAGTTTTTCACGAGATCGAGTGATTTACGTTGTAAAAAGCTTTCATACAGTCAGTGTTTATAACATCAGTATGCTTATTTTTCTTAAAACCAATTGATACTTGGTTAACAAATTGATATTCAAAGCAAATTTGTTAAAGTAGATTTCTTTTTATGAAATCCATACAGGGAATATGAAAGTAAAGTGAAATTCGAAAAAAGTTATTTGATATGTAATCATAGTTTCAAAAAGTTAGGAAGTAGTAGATATTTTCGCAATTCGGATATAGTTTTCAATAGATGATCTAATTCCACTTTCACACTTTTCACGTTTGCATATTGAGGGAAATATACTTTGTTTAAGAGAAAAATTAAATAATTTCGTCAAAGCCAAGTAGATATATTTGACCAAATTGTTAAGGAAAGATGAAGATATTGTATCTGGTCCGTTATTTAAATGAGGTAAGACGGAACCATAAAACAAGCAGCAAGAAGTTTATTAAGCCTAATTTAATTTTTTTTAATTTGAAAAGGACCACGTAAAAAGAACGTTGTGACGACTAGTGCTTTGAGACGCGTACCTCTTTATAATCTTAGGAGAGACTCCTTCTATGAATTGCACAAAAAAGATTTATTTAGCTAGCGAGAAATATCTTTATCCTGAGTTCTGAAGTTAGCTCAAGGTGTAATGCTTTTGTGGTAAAACCTACAAAAACATTCACATAGCCTTTTACTAGGGCCCGACATTAACAATAAAGTCTTTATCTGGAAAGGTCCAGCAAAATCAACACCTGTTATTGTGAAAAGCAGAGCGAATTTGAAGCGTTCAGGTGGAAGTGATGCTGTAGATTCATACTATCTGTTCGAGTTTTTTGCTTGTAGGTTGTGCAAAATGTGCTCATGAAAATGCAATGTTCAGAAATGGGGTTTAGTACAGTGGTGGGCATTTCATAGCATATTTGGGCTTGCTGATTTCATACGTACACTTACGCTTTATCGTTCAGTCGTTGTCGAGAGAGCGACGAGATTATATCGCACATGATTGGCAGATGTGACTTGAAATTATATATGATTATGAATGTCTTTTTATTATTACGAATACATTTTCCAATATATTCCTTTTAATCACAAATATATAAAATGAAAAAATACGCATGGTAATCCTTGTTTTTCGACAGAGCCAAAAATATTCCCAAAATGTAAGAGTACATAGTTCTCACTGGGTGTCTTTCTTTTCCTGTTCACCTACGCAGTCGCAATTCTTCTCATAGCAACCCCTGGTTTAGTACTGAGATTGAGGTTTTTTTTGTCAATCGGTGCCGATTCTCTTAGCATTGGGAGTATAGTGATCCCTTAACATTGTTTTTGAGTTGCTCTTTAAGTTTTAGCATGTTAGCCACTACTCTGAGCGCTCTGGGAACGATGAAAAGCGCACAAAGATGTTGGCATCATCCAATTTTGTGTGAATGGAGTCGACTTTAAGTGGCCCTTTCAGCAGAGGGAGGATAAGATAAAGTATGCTAAAATCATTAAAACTACGCAACAGATTTTGATGCGGTTTTTTTGAATAGATAGAGTGATTAAAGTGGAAGGTTTATATGCATATTAACATCCATTATGTACTAAGGTCGTTATTTACATACATATTGAAAGGTCTACAGAAAACTATGCAATGGCATATGTCTATCCCCTATGGATATCCCACAATAACATTTTTTTTGTCATTTACCTTTTACGGCAAATAATGGCTAATTTTCGTAGCGATTTTAACAACTATAGCATTAATCCCTATCCAATTTAATACATATGTGTATATTTATGATTTGAATGAATATTTTCGAAGATATTACATATTTAAAAATTGTGGGACGTAGCGTTTGCAAGGACAATAGTATAGTATCGATAAGTACTATGTCAGTAGTGTGTGAACACTTCTTGGCATTGAAATTCAAGGACGAATCGAAAGCCATAGGTTGCTTACAGAGGAAAGTCAAATTAATAGTAATTCTCCCTCCACCTGAACCACTTCACTCTCTTCTTACGTGTGATCATCAGAAATCCAAACAATTCATGCGCAACATACGCCGTTATAATGACGCATTTCAAACGACCTTTTTTAAGAATGAGCAAGTCGTTTAGCATGGGTTTACCCCTTTATTTAAAATTCAAGAGGAAGTGTACCACTAAGCTGGGAGCTTGCTATCCTTTCGACACGATGAACACAAATTTCTGCAAAAATATTTTATTGCAGATCCAGATACACAAGCATCTACGCGGTGTTCAAGTGTTGCACAGCCAATTGATAGAGATTTGATTAGATCTCTCCAAGATATGTTATATTCTCATAATTGCTAATCCAGGCAAATAAAGTTCCTGCTGGAGAATACAGAGGACGATACAAAGGGCCTTCCACGAGTGAAGTGGCAGCGGTGATAGCATGACAGCAATTTGACAGAAGAGATTTTGTATTGCATAGTCGTGATGATAATTTGGAAAAAATGTCAGAAATACACTGATCTTATGACAGCTTATAATATCCTTTGATGCTATGTCGTGGATAAAATGGTTATGCCATTAATATTTCTCAAGTTGGCCCAATCAAGTCATGTATGAACTACTATTGCTACCGTATAATGACAAGACATAACAATTTCAACACTTTGCTTAGATATGGAATGTTAACAAACCAATACTTGGTAGATCAATATGCGAAAGTTTAAGCTAAAAGATTGGTATACATTCCTAATAATCAAACTAAATTGAGAGCCGATAATTACGTTCATCTTCAGGATGCTTTGCAGGCGAATGAACACCGCAACGACATTGGGCAGTTGGTTATACTACCTTCATCATTCATAGGTGGACCTCGATATTTACACAAAACAATCGCAAGACGACATTACTTACGTCAGAAATTACGGCAAACCTGATTTATTTATAATTGCAACATGTACCTCAAATTGGCCGGAAATCAAAGAAAATATTAACACCAATTTAACTTCACAAGACAGATACGATATAGTTATAGTCTTCCATTTAAAAGTACAGAAACTCCTGCAGAAACGTGGCTTGCCACATGTACACCTGCTGGTGTGGTTAGTGAGACAGGGTTATTTCAGCTGAATTATCAGATAAAGATCCAAACCTGTCCGAAATCGTAAAGAAACATGGTACATGGCCTTTGCGGGACTTTAAAGTCGGATTCTCCATGTGTACGAGATTTTAAATGCAGCAAAAAATTTCCGAAGTCGTTCCAAACACAAACAAGTTCTAGCTATGACAATTAATTGGTAACCGATGGATCGTTGCCTATAATCCGCTCCTTTTAAAATTTTGTTGCCCTTATCAACGCAGAATTGTGCAATTCATTATATTACTCAGTACATTAATAAAGGCAGTGATCAAGCCACTTGCAGTATACAATCACCAAATGAAATGGAAAAATATTAGTCTGTTACATCTGCAGCTCTGACGCTATATGGAAGTTTTTATCATTCGAATTGCACGACCGGGCTCCACAATTTAAATTTACAAAGGGTATATTTCACTGAGAAAAATATACAAGAAGTTAATAATAACCCGCGGGATGCAAAATTGACATTCTTCAAATTATGTGCTTCTAACTTATACTCCTAACTTAGATTTAACTAACAGCGCCAAATACACAAGAGAAACATCATACGACCAAACGAGACTTTTACAAAAAATAGCTCAATATGCCACGATTAAACATCGATCAGAAAAAATTAATCACGTCATTATTATCAACAATTGACAACAGTGAAGATAAATTGTTTTTCCTTGATGGAGGTACAGGAAAACATTTTTAATCAATCTTCTTTACAAAAAAGTAAGATTTACCGGAAAAATGCGTTAGCTTTTGCGTCATCTGGCATTGCCACTACACTTATGGAAGGAGGCCGACCCACACACTATACATTCAAGCTCCCGCTTAAAATCGCCACCGATGGTAATAACAGCGTCTGTAGTGTTTCAAGACAGAGCAATACAGGAAAATGAATGCGTGATTGCCATTAATAGTCTGGGACGAAGCTACCATGTCAAACAAGACGTCTGTGTAAGCACTGGATACAACAATCCGCGATTTGTGTAACAAAAATTCACCTATGGGTGGATGCAAAATTCCAATCTCACGAGATTTCCGTCAAATCCTACCAGTTGTGGTGAAATAGATGATTCCCTAAACCGTTGGCCACATGTCAATAAATTAGAGCTTAAAACTAATATGAGAGTTTCGTCATATTCACGTGAGAACAGACTATTTTCAGAGATGCTGCTAAAAGTTGGCAATGGAGAGTTAGCACAAAGTGAGAGAAGAGTTAACCTAGAAAACCTTTGAGTTTTGATAGACCATATCCAAGAGTTAGTCAACAATGTCTATCCTGACATTGATAACATAAGTTATAAGACAATATCTTGGTTTAAAGAAAGAGCAATTCTGTCACCAACTAACGAACAAGTAGATAAGGTAAATAACTTGATTCTTTCAGATATGTATTGATTCCCCGAATCCCTTTGATACCCTCGGATTTACCCTTCCAATTTAAACGTTTACAGTTTCCGGTTTACAATGACCATTAATATCAATAAATCGCAGCGACAAACTTTCAACGTTGCAGGCTTAGATTTGAGCGTTGACTGTTTTTCACATGGCGAACTGTATGTCGCTCTATCAAGAGTAACCTTTAGAGAAAACATGTTTGTATTGTCTAATGACAAGAAAGCCGTAAACGTTGTATATAAAGACATTCTGTTATATATTAATTGTTGTAGAAATAAAATAAATGAATAAAAACATAAAAAGTAAATAAGTAAAAATGTAGTGTATGAATTTAAATATTCCAGAGATAGCAGGAAATATTCATGGTATAGGGAAAGGGGAATTGTTTTACTCCAAATTTAACGCGTGCGAACCACGGGTCGTAATTAATAAATCAAAACAACTGGATCGATTTTAATAAATAAATTTGTCAGTGAGTGACATAGGCTATATATTTTATACCCATTGGAAGCCAGAGCGGGCCGCTATGTCTTTATATACAACGTTCACAGTTTTTCTGTAGTGAATTTAGTATCAGCATTGCACCCGTGCGAATCCGGGGTGGGTCGTTGTTATTATATACATATAAAATGTTTCAGTTATTTAAATAGTAATTCCTATGACCTGAAAACAGTAAACATTTATTTTGCAGAAGAGCGTAGATTTATGACGGTTAGTCTAAATGTTTTTGATTAATAGTGGGGTCGGGGCCGGTCGCTAGTGTGACATAAGTTCACCCGAAGCGCCTAAATTTAATATATTGGGTGTATAAGGAAAAAATTGACCCGAAAACGGGTATCATTACATTAGGCATAAGGGGATTAGACCACGGTCTAGAGCAATTGCATTAATATTCAGTGCTAAGTCAAACTATGTTTACGAAAACATTGATCACATATATATGGTGTATTTGGACTAGGAGAAGGTCTGGACTTACTGCGTTAGGGTGGGACATTGCTCAAGTATATCCAGAAACATGTCTACATGCCATTTTATAGAGACGTATACATATAAAGTCTGCTAACATAACGAAAATCATAATTTATAGTATATGGTAGCTGGGTAATTCGTTGACCAATTTTACCCATTTTCTGCATAAAACTATGATATTTCTAATATTATATAGATTTTATATATACTTGGCATTACGACGTATTATAATATTGCTAGATGATGACATATTATGAATTTCATTGAGCAACCTCGCACATTGACCGACATATACGATATCAAGTCAATCGGAAGTTCGAAAATATTATTATTAGGTATATGGAGTTTAGGGGTAAATTGATCTGATTTTTTTGATTTTCGACACGAGAGTACATTATTGTCAAGTAAGGACTCTATCCGGAATTCAGTAAATTAGGTTGCCATAGGCAACCAGGTCCACATATTTAGTGTCTGGGGGCTTGAACATAATGATCATATTTAGACTTGAAATAGCATATCATAAAGGCACTATTTGCGTAAAGACTTATCCAAATATCGGACTTTTCAATAGGCCCTTTTTTCGCAACATGTTAGTACAGAGTAATAGTTTTGTTCACCTAACGGTTGTTCGTATCACCTAAAACTAATCGAGTTAGATATAGAATTATTATTTATATAAATTTATAAATGATCAGGATGAAGAGACGAGTTGAAATCCGGGTGACTGTCTCTCCGTCCGTCCGTCTGTCCGCCCGTCCGTGCAAGCTGTAACTTGAGTAAAAATTGAGATATCTTTATGAAACACGAGTTTCTTGTTACAGTAAGACGGTTGGTATTGCAGATGGGCGTAATCGGACCACTGCCACGTTCACAAAACGCCATTAATCAAAAACAAATAAATTGTCATAACTAAGCTCCGAAATAAGATACAAGACTGTTATTTGGTACACGAGATCACATTAGGGAGGGGCATCTGCAGTTAATCTTTTTTTAAGTGGGCATGTTACCGCCCCTAATAGGTTTAATGTGCATATCTCCTAAACTACTAAAGCTATAATAACAAAATTCATTGGAAGCAAATGTTTTTAGCACCTCTACCTACGGTGTAAAAGTGAAATCGGGTGACAACCCCGCCCACTTCCTATGAAACGGTATTGTTAAAAACTACTAAAAGCGAGATAAATCAAGCACTAAACACGCCAGAGACATTAAATTTTATCTCAGGGATGGTATGAGATGTCTTTATAGGAACCGCGTTCAAAATTAGACAGTGGGCGTGACACCGCCCACATTTAGGTGAAAACCCATATCTTGGGATCTTTTTAACCGATTTCAAACAACTTTAGTACATAACATTCTTTTTATATTTCTATGTTATGGTGCACAAATGGGCGAAATGGGATTAAAACCACGCCTATTTTCCATATGACACCATTTTAAATTCCACTTGATTCTTTCACTTTCCACTATGCAAATCAAGCAACAATGATTATTTCGGCGTAAAACTTTGCGTGAATAATACGTTTAAAGTATGCCACCTTGTGGCCAAAAATTCTCTAAATCGAACCAAAACTGTTCAAGCCCCTAGGTACTGAATATGTGGACCCCAGTACCTATAGTTGACTTTTTACTGTAAATATCGGCCATTGTGTAAGATATATAATTTAAATTCATATAATAGAATAAATAAATGAAACTATCGATAATAGTATGCCTTTGTTTCAAAAATGGGTTGAATCGGATCAATAGTTCTTGTAGCCCTCACATATCTAATATAATAATATTTGAACTTCCGCGTGACTTTATACCGCATATGTGAGTTATCTCAATGAAAATGAGAGAGCGTGTTCTACTCATAACACATTCAAATCGGGTGAAAATTTTCCTTAGCCCCCATGTAACTAATATCAGGATTTTCGAACATTCGTCTGATTTTACTCCATTTGATTGGTGATGGTATGTGAGGTACCTTAATGAAACAGTGGGAGCATTTTATTAGTCTGTGGCATGTTGGTAATATTGGAAAAAATTAATAAAATCGGGTTAATACTACCCTCAAATTCCATATACTACTTATAATGCTTTTCGTTATTCTAACCAGTTTTATGCCGAATATGTCGGTCAGTGAGTATTAATCTTTTTTTTATACTCTCGCAACCTGTTGCTACAGAGTATAATAGTTTTGTTCACCTAACGGTTGTTTGTATCACCTAAAATTAATCGAGTTAAATATAGGGTTATATATATATAAATGATCAGGATGAAGAGACGAGTTGAAATCCGGGTGACTGTCTGTCCGTCCGTCAGTCTGTCCGAGCAAGCTCTAACTTGAGTAAAAATTGAGATATCTTTATGAAACTTGGTAGACATGTTTCATGGTACCGTGAGACGGTTGGTATTGCAGATGGGCGTAATCGGACCACTGCCACGCCCACAAAACGCCATTAATCAAAAACAAATAACTTGCCATAACTAAGCTCCGCAATAAGATACAAGACTGTTATTTGGTACACAGGATCACATTAGGGAGGGGCATCTGCAGTTGAAATTTTTTTTTAAAAAGTGGGCGTGGTCCCGCCTCTAATAGGTTTAATGTGCATATCTCCTAAACCGCTAATGCTATAATAACAAAATTTACTGGAAGCAAATGTTTTTAGCACTTCTATTGACGGTGTGAAAATAGTTGAAATCGGGTGGCAACTCCGCCCACTCCCCATATAACGGTATTGTTAAAAACTACTAAAAGCGCGATAAATCAAGCACTAAACACGCCAGAGACATTAAATTTTATCTCTGAGATGGTATGAGTTGGCTTTATAGGAACCGCGTTCAAAATTAGTCAGTGGGCGTGGCACAGCACACTTTTAGGTGAAACCCCATATCTTGAGATCTGCTCAACCGATTTCAACCAAATTCGGTGCATAACGTTCTTTTTATGTTTCTATGTCATAGTGCGAAAATGGGCGAAATCAGACTACAATTCCATCTGATTCTTTCACTTTCCACTATGCATATCAAGCAACAATGATTATATCGGGGTAAAACTTTGCGTGAATAATACGTTTAAAGTATGCCACCTTGTGACCAAAAATTGTCTAAATCGAACCAAAACTGTTCAAGCCCCTATGTACTAATTATGTGGACCCCAGTGCCTATAGTTGACCTTCTACCGACAATATCAGTCAATCCACAAAGAAATCTCAAACGAGTATACCATTTGACTTTGCGAGAGTATAAAATGTTCGGTTACATCCGAACTTAGCCCTTCCTTACTTGTTTATATATAAAATTGCTTCAAAATATTATATGTTCTCGAGTATAGCTGAGCAATATCAAAATTAATATATTTCTCTATCCCCAATATATATATGATTTCCGTCTTTCCACCTGACTTTACACCGTTCCGGTTGATCAACGTGATATTTTAACGAAATTAAGTGGAAAAGATTTCTTAAAAATTATGTGGTTTGACGCTGAATTAGAATGAAATTAGTATATACTAAGTCTAAACCTCACACCTTCATATAATGAATTCCGATTCTCTGGTTGACGTTTGCCACCTAAGCTTATAATATAAAACTTAGCCACTTTGGTGGAGTTAATATAACATTCATACTTAAGTATATCTCACTTCAAGCAATAAAACTGAGACTAAGTTTATGGCCTTTAATATAGGTCAAGAAGATACCAAATTTGATTGTAATTTAATCACGATATCATTTATTAATAGATGTTTAATTCAACATTTTTATACTCTCGCAACCTGTTGCTACAGAGTATAATAGTTTTGTTCACCTAACGGTTGTTTGTATCACCTAAAACTAATCGAGTTAGATATAGGGTTATATATATATAAATGATCAGGATGCTGAGACGAGTTGAAATCCGGGTGACTGTCTGTCCGTCCGTCCGTCCGTCCGTCTGTCCGTCCGTGCAAGCTCTAACTTGAGTAAAAATTAAGATATCTTTATGAAACTTGGTAGACATGTTTCTTGGTACAGTGAGACGGTTGGTATTGCAGATGGGCGTAATTGGACCACTGCCACGCCCACAAAACGCCAATAATCAAAAACAAATAACTTGCCATAACTAAGCTTCGCAATAAGATACAAGACTGTTATTCGGTACACAGGATCACATTAGGGAGGGGCATCTGCAGTTGAAATTTTTTTTTAAAAAGTGGGCGTGGTCCCGCCTCTAATAGGTTTAATGTGCATATCTCCTAAACCGCTAATGCTATAATAACAAAATTTACTGGAAGCAAATGTTTTTAGCACTTCTATTGACGGTGTGAAAATAGTTGAAATCGGGTGGCAACTCCGCCCACTCCCCATATAACGGTACTGTTAAAAACTACTAAAAGCGCGATAAATCAAGCACTAAACACGCCAGAGACATTAAATTTTATCTCTGAGATGGTATAAATTGGCTTTATAGGAACCGCGTTCAAAATTAGTCAGTGGGCGTGGCACAGCCCACTTTTAGGTGAAAACCCATATCTTGAGATCTACTCAACCGATTTCAACCAAATTCGGTGCATGACGTTCTTTTTATGTTTCTATATCATAGTGCGAAATCGGACTACAACCACGCTTACTTTCCATGTAACACCATTTTCAATTCCATCTGATTCTTTCGCTTTCCACTATGCAAATCAGGTAACAATGATTATATCGGGGTAAAACTTTGCGTGAATAATGCAATTAAAGTATGCCACCTTGCGGCCAAAAATTGTCTAAATCGAACCAAAACTGTTCAAACCCCTAAGTACTAAATATGTGGACCCCAGTGCCTATAGTTGACCTTCTACCGAAAATATCAGTCAATCCACAAAGAAATCTCAAACGAGTATACCATTTGACTTTGCGAGAGTGTAAAATGTTCGGTTACATCCGAACTTAGCCATTCCTTACTTGTTTAATATACGGTTTGGAGGAATTTTCTGGTCTTTGATTTTCCCAGCTCACATGTACTACTTATGGTATAATTTTTTTCGTCAATTTGATAATTTAATGAAATTAAATGGACAGTTTTTCTTAGAAATAATGTATATCGCTGCATATGAATGAAATTGGTCTAGACTTTGTTTAAACCGTATAACCCTAATATACTGATTTCCGCTCCTCTGGTACAACAGCAACCTCATATACCCCACATATTAAATCTAACCCCTTTGGTTCAGTTTATATCACATATACCATGTTTGAGTTAAATAGCTTCTTTTTATAAAAGTTAACATTTCGGAGAAAAAAATAGTATTGACACAAAATAAATCTATGATCAATAACATAAGTTAATAAGATACCAAATAATAATCGAGTAATGAATGTTGAATTCTTTCGCAACATTTTTATACTTTCGCAACATGTTGCAACAGAGTATAGTTTTGTTCACCAAAGAGTTGTTTGCATCACCTAAAGTGATAGATATAGATTTCTATATACATATATTTCTTCTAATATTTGGTGATAATCAGTGGTTAGGTATATTTTCTCAGCCATCATGTTGAACTTATTATAAAATATACCAGACAACAATGCTAAAAAAGTTTCCTAGAGTGCTGGACTTTGTATAGAGCAAAAAAATCTTTCTAGAAAAACTTGCATGAAATAAATATTAGTAATGTAGTATCAAAAGGGCTAAAGACACTTTTTATGTGGTTATAGATAAACTGCGACCCCATCGGTTTACATGCTACTGTCTATTATTTCAGTTTTGCGACACATTATAATATGAAGGTCATGAGGTGAACTGTAAACTCAAGAAAATTACATTTTTACCTAGCGCCGTTGGCAGCTTATGAAAGGTTTAGATATTAAGACAGAAAGAAGAAAATCTACATACCTGTCCTACATATGTGTATACCATACTTAATTATATATAAGTTATTGTTAATTTAGCCTTCATGAGCAGACCTTTCAAAATAGATACCATAGATCCCTGTTTTAAAAAGCTTTAGACAAAAGCAATTTACGGAGGGGTTTTCCGAGAACTTAATTTCAATACAATGAAAGAAACTACTAATTTCTAAAATATAAATATAACTAAATATTATGTATTATTATGTTAGTGAATAGCTAAGTAATATATAGGTATACAAAAGTACGTAAGCTGTACCAACATGTTGCAAGAGTATAATAAATATCAGTACACTGTGTTTGTAGTTTCAGTTTCACTAGATGTTTACCATCAAATTGCTTTATTCAAACTAATTTTAGTGTATTAGTTATATAGTGTTTAAAGTATTATTATATTCAGTGACGAGCAAAACCGTAAAATATGTGAACCAGTATACCGTAGTACCTATACACCGAACAGGAAAGGAGTCATAGCAAGGATTCAATTACAGTGAAAGAGAGCAGCACCTAGGATCCAACTTTTCAGATCCGGATGGACAGATTTATATAAGTATTATATATAAGTATTTTATATATTAAGCCATTTATTATTTATTAATGACGCCTAGATTAAGTAGAAAATCTATATTACTGAGATGTCTTCAGAATAGAAGACGTATGAGAGTTCTTCGTGCAAACTCTTTATATAGAGATAGTGAGTAGTCACAAAATACTGTAAGTCACGCTAATCGTAGATTACATTCCGATGTATGTCTGTCCGAACAAATTATCAATACAAATCAACATAGAACCATGCGGGAAAATCTCGAGGTACGGTCTTTTGAACAAAATTTAAATACTGTTCAACATAGAACAAGGCGGCAAGATCTGCAAATTCGCTCTGAAGAGCAAATAAGAGATACTCGAGGTCATAGGTCTCGGCGTGAAGACCCCGAAGTTCGATCTGTTGAGCAAGTTGCAAATACTGTTCAACAAAGAACAAGGCGGCAAGATCCCCAAATTCGCTCTGAACAGCAAGTAAGAAATACTCGAGGTCATAGGTCTCGGCGAACCCGAGGTTCGATCTGTTGAGCAAATTGCAAATACTGTTCAACATAGAACAAGGCGGCAAGATCCGCAAATTCGCTCTGAAGAGCAAATAAGAGATACTCGAGGTCATAGGTCTCGGCGTGAAGACCCCGATGTTCGATCTGTTGAGCAAGTTGCAAATACTGTTCAACATAGAGCAAGGCGGCAAGATCCACAAATTCGCTCTGAAGAGCAAATAAGAAATACTCGAGATCATGGATCTCGGCGCGAAGACCCCGAGGTTCGATCTGTTGAGCAAATGAGAAATACTGTACAATATAGAACAAGACGGCAAGATCCACAAATTCGCTCTGAAGAGCAAATAAGAAATACTCGAGGTCGTAGCAAAGTAGGAACACTAGGGATCATAGAGAACTTCGCGCAAGAAATCCTGAGAATAGGAATTTAGAGCGCATTCGTGATCATATGCAAAGAGAACATGCAAGAAGGAATCCTGAAATAAGGAGAGAGGAGCGTGATAGAGAAACACAACGTCGACAGCTTAATAGGAGGGGTATGAGGGAAGAAATTTTAAATCAGAGACGTCTTAGACAAAGTCAAGTTGGCCTTTGTAGAAATTACCCGGTCAATAGGCAAATTGAAAACGAAAGAAAGTCCCAACGAATATTATTAACGAGAAAATAATATTATAGAAAATGATTATAGTGGCAATTTAACAGATTTTAATAACATTTATTTCCAAAATATAAATAAGGGCCCTACTGAAATATGTATTTGCTGCGGCGGATTATGGTTTTCACACCTAGTTCGCAAATTAAATTTCGAAACTATTGCGCAAGGTCACCCGGATGCTGCATCCGCCTTATATTTAATGCAAACATTTCCTTCGAAAGATGCAAATTACAATTGTTGTGCTAGACCAATTGATATAATTCAAGACAATAATTCAGAAGAGTTGTCATTTGGAACAATATACGTTGGGCAGAAGCGTACATGCTCTGAAACGTATAGCAAGATAATACGTTCTGAAATTCGCCGTTTTGACAGAAGAGCGTGTACCATTCCAAAGTTGTTCTATGATTACAAAAAATTAGAACTGCTACAAATTAAGAATAGTACATCCATTTGCCTTAGAAAGTTTTCAGGTCGCAACCGAGTTACCGCCCAAAATCTATTAAACGAAAACTTTGTTCAAAACTTGGTTCAACACGATGATGGTTACAAGGTTTTGAAAGGCGTTAGATCCTCACCTGCGCACTGGGAAGCTGAGAAGAAAAAGGCAATCGCTATGATTCGCCAATTTGGGCTTCCAACCTTCTTGTTATTACTTTATCGGCTGCAGAATCTCAGTGAGCTGAGCTTTTGGTCATCCTCTCTAAAACTGTTGATTCTAAAGATATTTCGGAAGAGGAAGCCAACAGTTTAACAACCCAAGATAGATATCGAGATTCCGAATCCAATGAGATGCAAATCATGTCAGATTCTTGGCCATACAGCCAAACACTGCAAAAATAATCCAAGCTGCGTAAACTGCAATCTCCCCCCCCATGCCCCAACGACTTGCATTCGTACCCAATGTGCGAATTGCGCTGATAAGCACGCAGCCTCTTCGAGAGACTGCCCAAAGTTCATTCAGCAAAAAGAGATACTAAAAATAAAAACACAAAACAAATGCTCCATGAGCGAAGCATAGCAACACTACAAAAAAAACATCTCAAATACAACCACAACACACACCTACGCTGCATTGGTATCAGCAACTCACGATAATCGTTCCATTACGGCAGTTAACAGAAACACAATAGATTCAATAGCTGAATCAGCAAACGTCACTCTCACAAAACATAACACCTACAATTATGGACAACAACAAAGCAACGAATTAGTTAATCCTCAACCAACTACTTCAAAATCAATTCTCAATACAGAAATTCACAAAAACAAAAGTCTCAACTCAATCGAAACATACAAAAACTCATTAGATTTTACAGGAATAACCACTAGAAACCAAACAGAAACAATAAACGAAAAAACGCATTTTACAGATAACACATACGCACCTAACAGCGACGCATCAGACTCACCTAATTTATACAAAGATTTTTAACACAAAAAAAAAATAAAATAAAAAGCAACATAATCCTCTTAATTTTCTCTAAAAAAAAATGACATTGAAAATAATTCAGTGGAACATAAACGGTTACATAAACA
Organism: Bactrocera oleae; assembly: GCF_042242935.1. Taxonomy (NCBI): domain Eukaryota; kingdom Metazoa; phylum Arthropoda; class Insecta; order Diptera; family Tephritidae; genus Bactrocera; species Bactrocera oleae. Next base: position 47,463,891 of record NC_091537.1, on the reverse strand, counting down.
ACTACGACGAACTAATACTACTAATAAAAAACAAAAACCCTGACATTATCTGCATCCAAGAAACACATTTAACTCTAAACACAAGCAGTACAATAACTCCAAAACCATACATTGGCTACTTTTTTAATTTAAATAATATTTCATCCGCAAAACAAGGCATTGCCATTCTTCTGAAAAACCATATCCCTCACCAACATATAATAATCAACTCATATGTCCAAACACTCGCAATAAAAATTAATTTAAATCTAAACTTTACCGTAATAAATCAATACATTCCACCTTGCCAACCTTTCACAGAAAATGACTTAACATCGATTATTTACCAAGTAAATTCCCATATGATCTTGACAGGCGACTTTAATGCGTGGAGCCCACTATGGGGATCGAATAAAACAAATAGTAGAGGAAACAAAATTGAAAACGTAGTACTTAAGGAGAACCTAGCAGTCCTAAACAACGGATCCCCTACTCATTTCTCCACCCACAAAACATTCACGCACGTCGACCTCACCATAGTCTCGGCATACCTCCTGACAAGATGCCACTGGAGCATAAATAGCAATTTGTATGGTAGTGACCACTTCCCGATACAAACTAACGTCTCAACAAATTTTCACTTTGAAAAAATCAAACCTACCCCAAAATTCATTACTGACCGAGCAAACTGGAGCCTATACCAATCAATATCCAATAATCACTTCAAAAATCTCCAGAGCCTTAACATAAACCAAGAAATTGCCAAAATCACAAAAGCCATAAAGAAATCTGCTAACGAATCCATTCCCCAAACAAGTCCGTCCTTCCACAAAAACTCCACTCATTGGTGGAATTCCGAATTAAATATATTACGCCAAAAAAAAACAAAACAGCTGGCATAACTACAAAAATTGCCAAACAATCGAAAATCTTATATGCTACAAAAGAGACAATGCTATTTTCAGGCGCACAGTGAAGGAAGCAAAAAAAGCAAGCTTTGAAAAATTTACAGCCTCCATATCACCGGCATCAACTCCAAAGAAATTATGGGCTGACATAAAATCGTTAATAGGAGTCCCCTATACACCAATTAGGTCAATCAACTACAATCAAAGCCTACTTACCTCTTCAATAGAAATAGCAAATTCTTTTGCAGAAACGTGGTCAAATTACTCAAATGACTCAAATTTTTCGTCAGAGTACAAGGCTGCGAAAAGCATTACTATAGCCAAATCATACATTTTTCAGCCAACATCAAAAACAGCAATCGATCTAGATTCTGAAATCACTTTCATAGAATTGGAATTAGCTTTACAGCATTCAAAGGGGAATACCCCAGGATATGACAGAATATCCTACCTCATGCTCAAACATCTTCCCACCGACGCAAAAATACAACTCCTACACACCTTTAACAATATATTCGATTCTGGCCGCTACCCTCACACGTGGCGCTCTGCAATTGTTTTACCTATACCCAAACCCAATAAACCTACAAATGAAATTTGCGGATACCGCCCAATTTCTCTGTTGCCATGCATGAGTAAAATTTTCGAAAAAATCTTGGCTAAAAGACTAATGTGGTTTTTAACCAATAACAAATTAATAAGTCATAATCAGGTGGCATTCAAAAGCAAGCAAAGCACGATAGAATCTCTGCTTCACATCCAACATTACGCGTCAAACGCTCTTTCGACAAAAAATCATGTCACTGTATTGTCGACAGACTTCGAAAAGGCGTTTGATCGGGTAGGAATTCATACGATATTGTCACAGCTTGAAAAGTGGGGCGTTGGTCAGAAAACCTTTAACATTATAAAGGCCTTCATGACAAATCGCACTTTTCGAAGGATAAATAATACCTTGTCAAACCATTTCAACCTATATAATGGTATTCCACAAGGATCACCACTTTCAGTAGTACTATTTATCATATCATTTGAACAAGTATCAAATATAATACTAAAACATAAAAATATAAGCCTTTCGCTCTATGCAGACGATGCTATAATTTTCACTAAAATCAAAGATATAAAAATTGTAAATAACATATTTTTAAACATATTAACAAAACTAGAAATGTGGGGACTGCACTCTGGCGCGTCCCTCTCTATAGAAAAATGTAAAATATTACACATCTGCAAAAAAACCAGTTGTCACCCTACTAATCTTATGTTCAAAAACAAACCTATCGAAATTGTAAATGATCTCAAAATATTAGGAATTATTTTCGATAAAAGATTTACATTTAGAAAACAATGTATTAGCATAAGAAAAAACCTGGCTGCCAGATTAAACATCATCAAATATCTTACATCAAATAAATCTTTTATAAATATGCATACACTAATAAACGTCACTAGAGCACTAATACTATCAAAAATCGATTATGGACTCCCAATTTACGGATGGTGCGCAAACACCAACCTAAACCAAATAAACGCCCCATACCACCAGGCAGTGCGCCGTAGTATCAACGCTTTTCCAACATCTCCTGTAAAATGCGTCCTAGCGGAGGCCGGACTACCATCCATAAAAGACAGACTGCGTGATGCCACCTATAAGCTCAGCCCAAAGCTGGTTAACTCACAAAATAAAATCTTAAATACGGAATTTATTAACGCCTTTACCCATAAACGCAATTATAAAAAAAAATCAACTATCCGCAGATGTGTCAGTTATTGCGAAATGCTACAAATCAGTAAGCACGGCACAAAAGCAAAAACCTCCCAAAAATCACCGTGGATGCTTGAGTCATCGAGCTACGACATCACACTCCACAAAAATAATAAAAACGATGTCAACCCTGTCATTCATCGAAAATTATTCCACGACTTATCGATTTCATATAAAAATCAAAACTGGAATATGATATTCACGGATGGCTCCAAAACCGAGTTTACAACATCATTTGCTGTAGTACATGAAGACGGATCATTGATCGCCGGAGGCATACTCGAACAATATTGTTCGATATTTACAGCGGAAGCGACAGCCATTAAACAAGCATTGGATTTTGCAAGCCACAACAAAGGGAAATTTGCAATCTGCACAGATAGCATGTCCGTCATCGAAGCGGTGAAAAACATTTACAACAACAACCCCTTATTAAACAACATCAGAAATTTTCTTCTCAGATACAGCAAAAAAACAAAACTTATATGGACACCAAGTCATATAGGTATCAGCGGAAATGAATTCGCCGACTCCGCCGCACGATCCGCAGGCAAAGCAGCGTACCTAAATTTTCACACAACTGAACCAAAAGATTTGTCAAATTACATTGCTCACAGTTTAGCTGAAAAAAAGGAAATAGAGTGGCAGCAAGACCCCCATCGATACGTCACATTAAACCCTAAGGACACACGGGCAACATACCCAAGAACAAACCCAAGGCAGCAGTCTACAATAATGGTTCGCTTACGAATAGGCCACAGTAAATTGACACACGAACACCTCTTGACAGGGACTCCCAAAAAACCATGTCCCTTCTGCAAAGGATTATTATCCACAGACCACCTAATCCACGACTGCAAAAAATTAAAATCGACGCGAGAAAGAATCTTCGGGCAAGTTGCTCCAAATGATTTACTTACAAACATCACAAAAACTAACATCGATATAATAAACCAATTTTTCAAGGAACTAGACTTAAGCAAGAAAATCTAATTAAAAAATATGTGTACATAAATCAAAATAAACAAATTTCGCACGTGACAAAGACCATAATATAACATAATGAAAATAACAATACCATTTCGAAAAGCTGAGCCGTAGGCCCCGGCAGCCAGTGTTCTCTTTTTTAGATATTATATTTGTATACTATATCTAAATTGAATAAATAAATAAAATAAAAAATTATTAGTTACTCTTATTAAATATAAAAATGCCTCGAAAGCGGAAATCGGCGCTGTCAAGAAATTCTACATGGATCCATATCTACTATAATGATATCAGTTATTTATTTGATGGATTCGATGCGGGCGAAACCGCGGGTAAAAGCTAGTAGTAGAATAAATATGTCTTTTGATGACTATTTGTTAGCCCTTAGGTCAAGTTTAACAAAACTCAAAATTTTTCTAAAAAGAAAATTACAGGATCGTTTTATAAACACTTATAATCCTCTGATTTTGGAACTCCATAGAGCAAATATGGATATCCAATATATACTGGATGCATATGCTTGCTGTTCATATATAATTAATTATCTCTAACAGGGGAATTTGTAGGCTCTTATTGTTCGGTAAATGCTGGAAATTATACTATTAAGCAAAAACTTAAACATATAGGTCACAAATTTATATCAGGCACAGAAATATCTGCACAAGAAGCAGGATATTGCTGCATTGGGCTCCATCTTTCGGAAGCAAGTAAAGCAGAAATATTTATAAATACCTCTCGACCTTAGGAACGTGTTCGAATGATAAAACCTTTAGCGGAACTTCGGAACCTTCCTTCAGGTTCGACTGAAATATACGTAGCCGGTATTTTAGGCCGTTATGTTCAAAGATTCGATCAGTTAGAAACTCTTTGTTTAGCTGATTTTGCATCTAGGTATAAATATTTTAAATCTAGTAGAAGAGCACAAGATAGTGTTAATGAAGAAGAAGAGAGGGAAGACGATAATTTACCAGAAAGCGGGGTTGTCATGCCTCTTAAAGACGGTAGCGGTTTTGTGAAAAAACGTACCAAATCTTGTATTATTCGGTATAGAAGGTTTAACCCAGATTTGGCCAGAGTGGAATATTTGCGCGCAATGTTAATGCTTTACTATCCTTGGCGGAATGAACAGCAAGATCTCATTGAAAACGATAATGAGCAGGCTTGCATAACACATCGTATTATTATATAATTGAGGAAAATCAAAGAAAATATGATGTTTTTGAGCAAAGAGAACTTGAAAATGTTCTACAAAGTCTTTATAATGAAATAGACTTGGACGAAGGTGCTCAAAATGAACTACCTATCTTGGAAAATGAGTTCAGAATGTTGGCACTTCCACAAATAAACCCAAATATAAACTTGCTGGACTTGCATGGCGAAGATTCAACAGATAATGGCAATATTAGACTTATTAAACTACCCCTTTAATTGCAGTTGAGGAATTATTTTCTTTAGTTCAAAGTCTAAATACTCAGCAAAGAACCTATTTGACACATTTGATGGACCACCTAAAAACAAATCTCCCATTTTATGAGTTCATTGGCGGTGGTGCAGATGTAGGAAAGAGTCGTTTGATATCTGCAATATATCAAGCTCTTAACCATCGTTACAATTCTACACCTGGATCCAATCCAAGTTCCTTAAAAGTTCTTCTTTGCGCACCTACGGGTAAAGCAGCATTCGGAATAGGTGGAATGACCCTTCATTCAATATCCTCTTTACCTGTTAATCAGTTGAATAGAGAGTTGAGGCCACTTAGCAATGACACAGTTAATTCATTGTATTCCAGACTTATCGGTTTAAAATTAATCATAATTGATGAAATATCGATGGTAGGTGCTCGTATGTTTAGCTCTGTTGATGCGAGATTAAAACAAATTTTCAAAACAGACAGCCCCTTCGGTGGTATACCGATCATAGTGTTTGGTGATTTGAAGCAACTCTCACCTGTTGGAGATAGGTGGATATTCTCTCCTAATCCCAATGATGCATACAGCACTTTAGTTGGTTCCCCTTTGCGGGAGTTATTTAAATACTTTGAATTAACAAAGATAATGAGACAACGGGAGGATCAGGCCTTTGCAATTGCATTAAAACATATGGCATCTGGTACTATGCCAAATGAGGAGATATCACTCATTGAAACTCGAGTAGTTAATTTCGAAGAAGTTCCCGATGTTGCCATACATTTATTTTGGTCCAATGAAGAGACAAATAATTTCAATGCCCTTGAGCTCAGTCGAATCCCAACAGAAGCTTTCCTTTCAACTGCAAAAGACTCAGTTAAAGGAATTGGTATAAATGAAAATGAGAATATTTTGGAAAGAGTTAAACTTTTCAAAACTTCTGAAACGCAGGGACTACCCTATGAATTGACACTAAAAACCTCCGCCAAATATATGATTCCAGGAACATAAACACATGTGATGTCTTGGTTAATGGGGCAGCTGGACAACTTATGCAAATTGATTTCCATTGTTATTTTCCAACAATTCTGTGGATTAAATTTTTGGAACCTTCTGTTGGTTTGATAGCACGATCAAAAAAGCCTCATCCTCTAGAAAGTTCTTGGACACCAATTGAAAAAGTTCTAAAATCTTTTCAATATAAAAGAAATGAACAAATTTTAATTGAAAGAAATCAGTTTCCAGTTGTTCCGGCTGAGGGAGTAACTATTCATAAAAGTCAGGGTGCCACATATAATAAAGTTGTAGTTCATACTCGACCCAGAATGCCTAGAGCTTCAATATATGTCGCTTGTAGTCGAGCTACTTTTGCAGAAGGTCTATTCATCATAGGAAATTTTATTCCTCCTAACAAATTTTCTGATTCGGATCCTGTATGTAGGGGACTGAGGGAATTGAACACAAATAAAGCTTTGACAACAAGTTTCAATTTTATGATTTCCCGAACATCAGGACATCAAATTTTATTCCATAATGTTCACAGTCTTCACGCTCACATTAATGATATAAAAAGCGACTGTTTGATGCTATCTTCAGATATTTTATGTTTTGTAGAAACTTGGAGTTATCCTTGCGAAAGTTTTGATATACCAGGATTTACTCCGATTAATGAGCTGAGGATAGATAGCACGGAAACAACCAACAGAAATAAACGGGGCATTATAATATATGCAAAGTTAGTATTGCTTGCTCTATAGAATCAAAGGCTGTAAAGAAAATTTATTCAGGCCGCAAAGTTTTAGAAGCGGTTTTGTTTAAATGTTTCAATATTAATATTCTGGTTCTATATAGAAATTCAGCTTTCTCTGTCAGACAATTAATTGTATAACTTCAGGAAGTCCTTACTTCTGAGTTAGGCAATCAAAATATGCTAATTGTTGGAGATTTTAACATTTGTTTAATGTCTACAGGGACTGCAATAAGAAATCTGCTCCAAGAAAAAAACTTTAGTTCCTTGCTTGGTGCAGAATATTCAACTACACCTGTCGGTACACAAATTGATTGGGCATTTTCAAACATGGATCCTTCTCGAGTAAATGCAATTACTTTTGAGATAGTACACAGCTATCATGACAGTATTTGTGTCTCTATTTCGAACTAAAGTTTTCAGACTTATAGCAATAGTTCTTCATTTTTTTTCCAAATATAATCGAATTGGAATGGTATAGGAATTTTGACAGTAGTTTTTAAGACAATTTAATGAAAAATATGTAAATAATCTAATTAAGAAAATTAAAATTATATATATAATTTGTTATTATATATGACATTATTGTATAAATATATGATAGAAATTAAATAGTAAAAGGAAAAAGAAATATAATTTGGATATATGTATAAGAATCTCTACAAAAATTTATGTTTAGTATTGTAAATATTATATACAAATTAATATAATAATATCATATCATTTTTAAAGTTGTTAATATTTATTATTTTTAAGCTAAACATGTATAATAATATCGATATAATAAATAAAAAATGTTATTCATTGTCCAAAAACGATTTCTTTCATACTTCTCAATACAGTTGTAATGCATTCTATATAAAATCAATTATAAGCGTATACAATAAACACAAGAACGATTTCTCATAATTTGAGTAAATTTAGTTTACAAATTGCTCTAATTATTATCACTGTGAAGGAAAAGTAAATAACTAAGGCAAGAGTTCCTACTTCTAATTATAAAAATATATAAAGAAGTCTCAAACGAAGATACCATTTAACTTTGCGAGAGTATAAAATGTTCGGTTACATCCGAACTTAGCCGTTTCCTTACTTGTTTTCTTTGTATTCGGTAATGTTTACAATATCATCGTGGAAAGATATACGCAAGAGGAACGTTTACAATTCATTCAATTTTATTATCAAAATAGTCATTCTCCAATTGCAACTTTTCGTGCGATTTTGCTATTTTATGGTCGTTATGGTTGTGGTTAATGGTGCGGTAAATAAATAAAACTCATCGATTCTGGTGCGAAGAAATCCACAAATTATTCATGAACAACCATTAAATTCACCTAAATTGACAGTTTGGTGTGGTTTTGGGTCTGGTGGAATCATCGGTCCGTAGCGATAGTAAATAACTTTTTATGGCCGCAATTGGAAGAAGTTGATCTTGAGAGTACATCTGGTTTTAACAAGACGGAGCTACGTGCCACACAGCACGTGCAACAACTGAATTGTTGCGAGAAAAGTTTCGAGATTCGAATCATCGAATTCGTTTCTGCAAAAAAAGAAGCAAGAATGATGTTATATTCGTAACTTAATAGTATCTTTTTTTCTTAAGCTGGTACATCTGTCAGAACACATGCGAAGTGACAAGTCATTCTGTCAATTAACTCTTCGTTTACAAGCCATTTGAAGTTGACGTGTCAGAGTATTGTTTTAATATGGTTCCATCCAGTATATGCAAAGCGTGAATCGAGGCCACCTTGGTGGAACAAGAAGCTCAAATCACTTATGCGTAGTGTTAAAAAACTCTTCAAAATGGCCAAGTTGGTCGATGAAGAGTCCTGTTGGAAGGAATAAAAATATGTACTAAATAAAAAAGAAATTCGTTAAACCAAGAGGGAGTCGTGGAAGAGCAAAAAATGTGAAGATTGAACCGGACACAGTGATGAATCACCGGAAGATTAGCCAACACACAATTTCAATAGGGTACGGATGCTACTAACTTCCAACCTGTAAGGAATATCGTTGAGTACGACCCCTCCAATATCATAACGAAGAACAAAATACTTTTTAAATCCCCTGGTTTAAGACTTAACTATGTGCCTATCCTTTGGATAGAGGCGAGGGTCATATTCATACCAGAGGCGGCTTAAGGAATCTCCCTAGACCCCCGAAAAGATTCTATATGTCTATATTAGAGACAAACTTCCATTGGCTAATTTTTCAGAAGCACAGCAAACTGGTAGATCTATTGAGACTGTACTTAACTCGCTAACCCAAAGTATAGAAAGAGCTCTAGAGCAAAAAAAATATGCTTTGGGCCTCTTTGTTCACATATTAAATGGAGCATTGAACAATATCTCCAATAACGCTATCGTTAAAAGTCTAGAAGCAGCCCGGATAGAGCCTGCCATCACAACATGAATAAAAACTCTACTGAGCGGCAGGAGGATTAATGTGGAATGGAACGAAGCCAGATTATGTTAGATTACACTGGCTTCCACGCAATTTATAGACTTACAGGTCCTTTGTAATGCCACATGGAGATTTCTTATTAATACGAGATAAAGTATACGTCGTGGAGGACGTCAACGCTTTTTACGGAGTTTAATAGAAATTTTATATTTAATTCTGATACTATCTCCAATCACAACAAAGCTCCTAGATATCTAAGCCAAGCCGGACATAAACTGAAGTGTTCCAGCATCTCTGTCATATTTACTTCTCTGCATTTTCTACATTTCTACATGTGGCATCGTTAATATGGTTCTCATGTGATGATAGTAAGTTGTGACCTGTGAGTGGGCCAACAACCGTCCTGCAGTTTTTTCGAGACCGTGTGAGTAGTAAGCTTGCGTGTTTTCCTTCCACTCCTTTGCAAATGATCTTGGCGATCCTGCATGCTTCTAACGTATTCTATTTCGCAAAATTTTTCGGCACTTTGTAATAAAATATTTTTCAGTAGATTTAAATAAAATGTTTTATCCATAGTACCTTCCATGAAAACGAATTATCCGACACCTGCTGATGACATACAGTCTCAAACCATTATGTGGCCTTCAACAAGTTTTACTATACATCTCAGATCAGGATCCAACTCCGTGTTGGACTTACTCCAGACGATTTCACTCTAAATTTTCTTTTAAGCTTACTAAGAAACGGTTCGTTTCGAGCTGTCCGAGCATGAAAATCAGCTTGGCGTAAAGTTCTGTGATTTTCCATTTTTGTAATGCATAATCACTAAATCGTGCTTTTCAATAGATGTACGTCCGTCTCGTTCGTCCACTTTCAATGTACAAATTGCATTAAGAAATAACGTAATGTACCATTCAACTTAAATTGTCTATTCTCGTTGATCGTCGTAATGCCGCCAATACCGGTAAAAGTCCACACACGAAATAAGCTGTGTGGTCGTTTTGCTTAGTATTTTGTTTTAGTTGTAAGTTTTCTATGTCGGAAAAATTATTTTGATAGCTTTTGTCTGTGCTTGCAATTCAATACAATTTATATTTCATGTACATTTAAGTTTATTCAAAAATAATACATATAATAAAAATACAACCCATTTTCTTTTTAAAAAAATGAGCCACGAAATAAGCTGTGAGCCACTGTACGTTTATAACCAGCCGGCAATTAAGGCAATAATCTCACATCAAATTACGGCCTTGTAGAAAGCGGGCATATAAATTATTTTGTAGTCCATTTCTGTTCTTTATTGAGTCTGATTAGAACTAAACTAACATTTCACTTCTAGTTATAGCTTATCCTACGCTTCTGTCGCTGCTCTATCTGTAGCTACTTGTCGTTGTCGCTGAGAGTGGGTTGAGTCAGCGAATTCCACGGCTTTTGTCGTGGGATATATAGTAACCCATACTATGTTCAACATTTTTGGCAGACAATACAGACTGTGTAATTTGACTGCCATCGTTTTGGGTTAACTTTAATACTGGGTTTCAGGTCACAAAGGAATTCCTGGAGCGAAATAGCTGATGAGATTGCCAAAAGAACAGTACAGGAAATACGGTAATAACTAAAAACGATATACAATGAAAGTTTCGAAAGAGCTGACAGATGGATCGCCAATAACATGTGAAAGAGCCTCGAAGAAAAACACTATTGCTTTTTACTCACACGGTCTCGAAAGAACTGCAGGAGAGTTGTTTGCCTAGTGACAGGTCATAACCTTCTAGCATTACATGCGAGCCGGATGGGCATAAGTATCGATGATACATGCAGAAAGTGGAGGAAAATAGGCATGAGAGAGACGCGGGAACACTTCCTATGCTTTGGTCTAGCATTATCCAGAACTCGTCTTAGATATCTAGGAGCTTCACAGTTCACGTGACTAGATGAAGTATTTAAATTGGATACCAAGTCACTTTTAAAGTTTGCAAAAAGCGTTGACGTTCTGTCTGGCGAATACTTCAGCTCAAGTTAAACGAACCGGCATCTGGCACTACTAAGGACTAGCAGGCCTAAATATCGCATGACAGCCGGTCAGTACTACCAAGCCAAACCTGAGTTGTTAATGTGAAAACTGTTTCTGTAATATGTCCACTTACAGCACTATTCTGAAAAAATTTCATAATTAATTTGCAATGTTGTAGGTCTTGCTAGATCTAGTAGATCTCGCTTCTGCAGAGATGTTTGGAGGATGAATATCCTTAAGATTCATCTCCAGCACACGAAGGCGGCATCCTCAAATAGTTTGCTTTGTCTCGGAAGGCACGGAGCTCATGTCCTCCTAAACCGAGAACCGTGGCTGAGTGGCAGCTGAATCTCAGAATTTTTTTGCTGGTCCGAAATTAACTAAATGTTTTCCTATTACCTAATTTCAGCAATGAGTACGTGATGCGCAGCGCAGCGAAAGAAAGTTCGGACAAAAACGCTAGAGGTTAGTCACTTTATGAGTCTATTAGGAGTAAAGATCTATTTATTAGAAACAGGTGAGAACGCCCCACTTTCGACCTGCAAGCAGGGAAGAAGTTCTTGACCTCATTTTGGCATTAAGGGAAATAGCTCCCGTAGCCTATGAATGGAGAGTTGTTGATGACCATTTCTTCTTTCATCACATCCTCCGGTCGCTCCAAGTCAAAGCTTAATATTATCTGCTAACGCGATTTATGAGTGAGTCGATGTCTTTAGTTCTGTATGTAGGTCTGCTCTTGAAAAATCTTGTCCCCTGAAAACTCAGAAAGAATAGGGAAAATCCCCTTGGTGGACGCCACAGTTATCGGAAATAAGATCTTCAAGCAAAATACTGTTCAATAAGGCCCGTAGAAACCGTAGATTGAACATTGTATAAGGCGAGGCTTGCTATCTATGGTATAAGTCTGAGGTTAGAAAGGCGAAAAGGCTGCCATGAATCCCCTATGTTTAAGAGTATTCTCACACAGAACCCCGGGCTTCGCTGTTTTATGACAAAACTGCGCCGTTCAAAGTAAAAAAGTTTTTGTCCATGTAACAACAACTCTCGCAATGGAAATTTTTCAGGTATTCCATATTTAAATTGTCACTATTCGTTTAAAATCATCTAATTGTCATTGATTTCTTTATTATGTGAGTGCATTTGTGCACCGTTATTTCCACGGCACCAGCGACAAATTCGCTCTCAACACGCTGGAACTATATATGCATGATTTTGCAAAAGTACTGTGAGAAAAAAACTAGCCGCACCATTCAAATTGTCCTAAATAATCTTAGATCAATTAGCCGAAGTTAGTTGGAATTGGGGGTTTCTATGAAACACTAATATTTTGTAATAAATAATTTTACTTTCCTTTGTTATGCAGTAAAGTTGTGAAAACAGGGTTTAAAAATTACATTATTGTTTATAATGAATTTTTATTATGTGGTTTGTAGAGTATACTTATGTGTTTAAATTTTTCACTGCTACATCTGTGGTGACCCTAAAATATATATTAAACTTCTTCTTTGGCACCACAAGCGTGGGTCGGTCTGGGTCGAGATAAGATAACTTCGCCAGTTGCCTCTATCCCTTGCGAGGTCATGCCAGCTGTACATCCCAAGTGCAGAAAGATCCCTATGCACTTGGCCCTTCCATAGGTCCCGAATCGAAGGATTAAACTGATTACCTCGGAGTGACCCCACCACGGCTCTTTCTCTCTCTCTAAACCGTGACCCTGAGTTCCCTACGGGTCAGTTACCGCATCTCACTCAAAGTTGTTCACCTTGCCCGGGGTGCTCGGCGCGAACGCAGATAGCTGGATACCCCATTTACAACCCAGTAATTATACCTCATATATGTACATATTGAACTTAATATAACATAAAATTAAATTATGCGCTACATATATTTACTACTACCCTATTGCGTACGTGTTTCTTCGCTTATGCACCTTCATTTTTAATATATAATAATTTTGTGTCACGGTGTTTGATGCCAAACTCTTCCGAAACGGCTGGACCGATTTTGATAAAATTTTGGGTAGGTCTGAGAATCGATCAACTTCTATTTTTCATACCCCTAAATGTTAAGGGTGGTGTAGACTAATTTTATTTTGTGGACACAATTTTTTGTTTGTATTTTTTCATTATTCAGCATTGAAAAATACATAAAATAACATTTTTAACAGCGATTTTACATTTACATCCCCCACACCCTTACAGTGTTAGTTATTCAAAAAAAAAACTGCCTAAAAACAAGGAAGGACTAAGTTCGGGTGTAACCGAACATTTTATACTCTTGCAACTTGCAAAAATCAAAGCCGGAGAAATACCAATACATATGTAGGTGTTGGCAAAACTGTACTATACTAAAAAATGTTGCGAAAGCATTCAACACTTATTATTCGACGAAATCGTGAATGGATAACAATTAAGTTTAGTATCATAATAATTTATTTTGAAGGTTTGTCCTCACTTAGTTTAATTAATATATTTGATGTGATTTTGTTTTTACAAACCGAATGATTTCTATTAAGATATTCTGCAAGCCACGTGATTTTATTTATTTCGAAGTCTATGTGCTGTTTGAAGCAAATGACATTTGTTTTCCACTATTATGTAAATATTTTATTTCAAAAAATTTAAAACGTCTTCAACAAACATAAGTGCTGCTTTTCAGGGATAATTCAAATCCGTTTAAAGTTTCTGATGTGCTGTTTAAATACTTTTATTTACTACAGTATTGTACATGCATTGAATTCATTTGCAAATACCTTCCACAACGTTTCAATCTGTGATTTGAGTTCTTTCAAAACCTTTCAGCGAAATCTTTATTATTTGCCGTAAAATTGAGTAGAACTGTCTTCGGTTCAATATTTTTGAGTTAACTCCTAAAAAGTCGCAAAATTGTTAACAAATAATTAGAAAATTTATAGGGCTTTCATTCAATCAAATTTCACGAATGACTCCACTTGGACAGATTCGTTGCTATCCAAAGACCATCGCATATCTACAAAGCGCCTTGAGGCTGCCATAAATATGTTGAGTCGGTAAATAACAATTCCAGCCACTGTGTCTGGTTCATAGAAGGTATTACCAGAGAACGTATATCATAGAGAAGGTTCACAGTGCGGCCATTAGCAAAATATTTCATGCTTCGCAGGGGAACTGAAAAAGATGAGCGTGTTTCACCAAATTTGGAAGGGGTACTGAAAACGATGAGCGTGTTTCACCAAATGTCCACAATTAACTTCAGATGACTGAAAAATAGCGGAATTGAGCATTTTCAATGTTAATTGTGAAAAATAATGCTAATTTCAATGTTAAGAAATGTACGCTTATAGATTCGTATATTTACAATGCGCAAACGACTTTGGATATAATTTGAAGATATTCTTCCTATACAGGGTGGCTAACGAATCGTGCTACAAAATTAAACCGTAATAAGTTTCTTTTTAGTCAATGCATTACATTCACTTCTGTTATTGTATAGAAAATTTTATTTTATTTAAACAATTAATTATCTTCCATACTCAACCACGCATATGCGACACATAATTCGGGATTGCCTCAATTATCTATTTAATGGACTGCTTCAGTTCAGTCAGATTTCTGGGTTTGATTTTGTACACCTCTTGCTTGACATAACCCCATAAGAAAAGACCAAGCGGTCGCAAATATTCGTATACATTTTATATGTATAATTATGTGTGCATGTAAACAAATATGAAAGTACCCATTATAATTATTAATTTGTCTACATGCAACATATGTAAATATGTACACTCATTGTTTCATGGGAAATCCCCGTTGCCCTGGACAACCAATGGCCGAAGCTCACGTTTTTTATTTTCTTGTCAAAGAGTCACTGTGTCGAAGGACTGACGCGACGACAAAGCGTCAAAACATTGTGTTGTTGGTAGAAAATCCGAACTATGCCGAAAAAAAATAACGAACGGCCGCCGATTGCCACCGCTTCTTGCCGCTCTAACAGCTTTGCCTACAAACTATCGTAAATATGTACAAATATGTTTCTGTATGAGCATGCATACATATTGACGCAGATTTTTGTGAGACACGGAAAAATATTTTAAAATTGTAAAATATTTTAAATCGACAAAAGCTTTGTTGCCAGTTTTGTCAATTTTTTCTGTGTTTTGTGAGCTTGCGTGGTTGCAACTTTTCTCTGCTAGAGGGAATTTCAGAAATTTGTTCAATTTATGATTTTTAGCTTTTGCCATCGTCGCGAAAAGATGCTTGTTGGCAAACGCATGCTCGGGGAGATGAGAGGGTGTCTCTTTTTATGAATGAAGCGAGGTTGCTTATTGAAAGTACGCCTGCGTTCATGAATGAAAATTTTGTTGTTGTGTGATTTACTATAAATTTGGGATTCGGCTATTTGGCTGACTATTGACTTGTGACGATTATTGTTTTTGTAGAACAATGTTTGTAGTTTTTGCGGGTGACATATATACATACATATGTACGCATAGACATACTTATGTAAGTTGGTTTGTGTATACATTATTTGTTCGGCAATGTCATTTATACATACATATGTATATGTGTGTACATATAAATCATGGCGCGCACATATATTGTGTTGATATCCCTACAAGAACAGTGACGGTCATCTGATGGGTAATATGACAGTCATTGCTGAAAAAATTTTGTCAGCGCGCAGAACAAAGTTTCTATCATTTTCTTAAGAGCCTTGTGCAAAAACTGATGTAAACAAACGTATGTGTGTCAGTTTGCATCTCTCTTTAACACATGGGTATTCGGAATTGATTCACTATAGGTATATCTACACTGCTGACTCTCATGTCTTTTTCTGAGTCATTGCTGACCATAAATCTGTCAAAGCTGAAAATTGTCAGTTATGACTGAAACGCTATCAGAAGTGAAAAATTATTTTGCGCAGTAGATAATATAATTTTTATTTCTTTAATAAATTTCAAACTTTTAACCAAAATTAGTTATAATAATATACCTAAATATAAAAAGGAATACAACAAAAAATATAATTAAATAATTAAATATGAAAATATAAAAATAAATTTTCACTTGATGCCATCTCCTCCTCTCAATAACTCTTCTTTCGTCTTTCTCCAATCAGTGAATAGTTCTGAATTTAAAAATGCAAATGTAAATTAACTAAATATATACTTTTATTTGAAACTTATTTAACTGACGTATGTATTTATATTATATTTGAAAACACCTCTCTTTCATAAAATTTTATATTTTTAACAAAAAACCCAAAAGAGTTTTGCACAGAAGCGTGCAACACTTTTCGTTTGTGGCAAGAAGAACAGTAAAATTGTTTTGCGCAGTTGTTGAGAAACGTATGTGGAATTTTATGCGTCCCTTTTTGATATGGTTTTTCATGCTTACACATGTAAGCAATATAATTCGAAAATGTCTCTGTTTACAAAATAACAGTGACGGTCAGCTGACAAGTAAACTGTCCGTCAGTACTGACATATCAAATGTGAGTGTGTTGGTGAACCCATCAGCAGTTTCTTGTAGGGATATGATAAAATTATGATTTGAATTTCTGAAATTTTTCTTTCAAATGTGCTTGTGCAGATATACATATAATTATATATAAGATTATTATGATAAAAGATGTACATATGTACATATACATATATTGTAATAAATTTAATCTCTATTAGGAAAGTATATTATGTAAAAACTAAATAAAATCATTAAATTCCCAAATTGACTATATATATTTTTAAATTTACATAATTTAATTAGAATGTTATCAGTTTTGCATGTTTTCATAAAAATTCGCAAAATGATATTCATATCAATAAATATGATTGCACATACGCGTATAAAAATATAAGCCAAAAGAGTAACATGCGGCTGTAAAATCAACGCAAGTCTCTGAGCATAATTTTTATTCAATGCTCAGCTCTGTTCACTCGTCACTGTTAAAATTTCTCCTTCCTAGCCGACTGTGGTGAAACACGCTCATCGCATTTTGTTAGGTTTTGACAATTCACACGCTGGTCCGTAGTTGGACCTTCTCTTTATTTTACATTCTCTGGTATTACTATGTTCGCACCGAACTGAAATCCTTTTGAAAACACAATTTGTGGATTGTGGAACCAAAGTCGTTCTGACCGACATTGTGTGTTTTCGATGAGTTTCCATTGACAGTTCACACATCTATTTGTTTACATTTGTTATGTACCCTACAAAAACAGTGACGGTCATCATAGCTGAAAAAATTTTGTCAACGCGCAGAACAAAGTTTCTATCATTTTCTTAAGAGCCTTGTTTTCTTTTTGTTTGTTTGTTTTGTTTTTTCTGAGTCATTGGTGACCATAAATCCGTCATAGCTGCAGTAGATAATATAATTTTTATTTATTTAATAAATTTCAAACTTTTAATCAAAATTAGTTATAATAATATACTTAAGTATAAAAAAGAATGCAACAAAAAATATAATAAAATATGAATATATAAAAATGAAATTTCACTTGATGCCATTTCCTCCTCTCAATAGCTCTGCGTACGTCCTTCTCCAATCAGGGGATAGTTCTGAATTCCAAATGGCAAATGTAAATTAACAGTACTGACATATCAAATGTGAGTGTATTGGTGAACCCATCAGCAGTTTCTTGTAGGGTACGTTTAGGCCAATTATGGAATGTAAACAAATTGTCAACTGACATTTAGGGCTGGCAAAATATATCTTCTAATAATATCGATTAAACTAGAGCAGGCACCGATTATAATGAGTGGAATCTAAGTTTTCAAGGGGTTTTCAGCGAAAACTATGTTTTCGTTTGACAGATTTTGTATGGCTGAAAATACAAGTTTTCGCGTGAAAACATCTTTTATAACTACCAAGATACTTCAACCTTAATCTAACAAAAGTGAAGGCCCAATAAGACGGTGTTCAATGAGAACTTCTATCATTACGGAGAGATGAACCTTTCTAAGGGTTAATAGACCTTTTACGTTCTACTTTGATCCAGAGAAATATAACTTTTGCACACCGGCTGGTTGTTAAAATTCGCCCCTGGTTTAAGACTTAACTATGTGCCTATCCTTTGGATAGAGGCGAAGGTCATATTCATAAGAAAGGCGGCTAAAGGAATCTGCCTAGACCCCCGAAAAGATTCTATATGTCTATATTAGCGACAAACTTCCATTGGCTAATTTTTCAGAACCACAGCAAGCTGGCAGATCTATTGAGACTATACTTAACTCGCTAACCCAAAGTATAGAAAGAGCTCTAGAGCAAAAGAAATATGCTTTGGGCCTCTTTGTTGACATAAATAGAGCATTGAACAATATCTCCAATAACGCTATCGTTAAAAGTCTAGAAGCAGCCCGGATAGAGCGTGCTTTCACAGCATCAATAAAAACTCTACTGAGCGGCAGGAGGATTAATATAATGCCACATGGAGATTTCTTGTTAATACGAGATAAAGTATACGTCGCGAAGGACGTCAACGCTTTTTACGGAGTTTAATAGAAATTTGATATTTAATTCTGATACTATCTCCAATCACTTGAACAACAAAGCTCCTAGATATCTACGCCAAGCCGAATATAAACTGAAGTGTTCCAGCATCTCTGTCATATTTACTTCTCTGCATTTTCTACATTTCTACATGTGGCATCGTTAGTATGGCTCTCATGTGATGATAGTAAGTTGTGACCTGTGAGTGGGCCAACAACCGTCCTGCAGTCTTTTCGAGACCGTGTGAGTAGTAAGCTTGCGTGTTTTCCTTCCACTCCTTTGCAAATGATCTTGGCGATCCTGCATGCTTCTAACGTATTCTATTTCGCAAAATTTTTCGGCACTTTGTAATAAAATATTTTTCAGTAGATTTAAATAAAATGTTTTATCCATAGTACCTTTCATAAAAACGAAGTATCCGACACCTGCTGATGACATACAGTCTCAAACCATTATGTGGCCTTCAACAAGTTTTACTATACATCTCAGATTTTTCGGATCCAACTCCGTGTTGGACTTACTCCGATCGTTCAGTTTGTATGGCAGATATATGCTATAGTGATCCGATCTGAACAATTTCTTCGGAGATTGCATTACTTTTTCTAGCAAAACCTCATGCCAAATATTGTGAACATACCTCGTCAAATGAAAGAGTTTTCTATGCAAGCACTTGATTCCGATCGTTCAGTTTACATGGCAGCTATATGCTATAGTGATCCGATATCGGCGGTTCAGACAAATGAGCAGCTTCTTTGTGAGAAAAGGACAGGTGCAAAATTTCAGATCGATATCTCAAAAACTGAGGGACTAGTTCGCGTATATACAGACGGACAGACAGACGAACATGGCTAAATCAGCTCAGCTCGTCACGGTGATTATTTATATATACACTTTATATGGTCTCCGACGTTTCCTTCTGGGTGTTACAAACTTCGTGGCAAAATTAATATACCCTGTTCAGGGTATAAATGTGAATATATAAAAATAAATTTTCACTTGATGCCATATCAAATGTACTGACACATCAAATGTGAGTGTATTGGTGAACCCATCAGCAGTTTCTTGTGGGGTACGTTTAGGCCAATTATGGAATGTAAACAAATTGTCAACTGACATTTAGAGCTGGCAAAAAAATGTCTTCTAATAATATCGATTAAACTAGATCAGCCACCGATTATAAGGAGTGGAATGTAAGTTTTCAAGGGGTTTTCAGCGAAAACTGTGTTTTCGTTTGACAGATTTTGTATGGACGAAAACACAGGTTTTCGCGTGAAAACCTCTTTTATAACTACCAAGATGCTTCAACCTTAATCTAACAAAAGTTGGACAGTGGAAGATGTACCGCGTGAGGCCCAATAAGACGGTGTTCAGTGAGAACTTCTATCATTACGGAGAGATGAACCTTTTTAAGGGTTAATAGACCTTTTACGTTCTACTTTGATCCAGAGAAATATAACTTTTGCACACCGGCTGGTTGTTAAAATTCGCCCCTGGTTTAAGACTTAACTATGTGCCTATCCTTTGGATAGAGGCGAAGGTCATATTCATACCAAAGGCGGCTAAAGGAATCTGCCTAGACCCCCGAAAAGATTCTATATGTCTATATTAGCGACAAACTTCTATTGGCTAATTTTTCAGAACCACAGCAAGCTGGCAGATCTATTGAGACTATACTTAACTCGCTAACCCAAAGTATAGAAAGAGCTCTAGAGCAAAAGAAATATGCTTTGGGCCTCTTTGTTGACATAAATAGAGCATTGAACAATATCTCCAATAACGCTATCGTTAAAAGTCTAGAAGCAGCCCGGATAGAGCCTGCCATAACAACATGAATAAAAACTCTACTGAGCGGCAGGAGGATTAATGCGGAATGGAACGAAGCCAGATTATGTTAGATTACACAGGCTTCCACGCAATTTATAGACTTACAGGTCCTTTGTAATGCCACATGGAGATTTCTTATTAATACGAGATAAAGTATACGTCGTGGAGGACGTCAACGCTTTTTACGGAGTTTAATAGAAATTTTATATTTAATTCTGATACTATCTCCAATCACAACAAAGCTCCTAGATATCTAAGCCAAGCCGGACATAAACTGAAGTGTTCCAGCATCTCTGTCATATTTACTTCTCTGCATTTTCTACATTTCTACATGTGGCATCGTTAGTATGGTTCTCATGTGATGATAGTAAGTTGTGACCTGTGAGTGGGCCAACAACCGTCCTGCAGTCTTTTCGAGACCGTGTGAGTAGTAAGCTTGCGTGTTTTCCTTCCACTCCTTTGCAAATGATCTTGGCGATCCTGCATGCTTCTAACGTATTCTATTTCGCAAAATTTTTCGGCACTTTGTAATAAAATATTTTTCAGTAGATTTAAATAAAATGTTTTATCCATAGTACCTTTCATAAAAACGAAGTATCCGACACCTGCTGATGACATACAGTCTCAAACCATTATGTGGCCTTCAACAAGTTTTACTATACATCTCAGATTTTTCGGATCCAACTCCGTGTTGGACTTACTCCGATCGTTCAGTTTGTATGGCAGATATATGCTATAGTGATCCGATCTGAACAATTTCTTCGGAGATTGCATTACTTTTTCTAGCAAAACCTCATGCCAAATATTGTGAACATACCTCGTCAAATGAAAGAGTTTTCTATGCAAGCACTTGATTCCGATCGTTCAGTTTACATGGCAGCTATATGCTATAGTGATCCGATATCGGCGGTTCCGACAAATGAGCAGCTTCTTTGTGAGAAAAGGACAGGTGCAAAATTTCAGATCGATATCTCAAAAACTGAGGGACTAGTTCGCGTATATACAGACGGACAGACAGACGAACATGGCTAAATCAGCTCAGCTCGTCACGGTGATTATTTATATATACACTTTATATGGTCTCCGACGTTTCCTTCTGGGTGTTACAAACTTCGTGGCAAAATTAATATACCCTGTTCAGGGTATAAATGTGAATATATAAAAATAAATTTTCACTTGATGCCATATCAAATGTACTGACACATCAAATGTGAGTGTATTGGTGAACCCATCAGCAGTTTCTTGTGGGGTACGTTTAGGCCAATTATGGAATGTAAACAAATTGTCAACTGACATTTAGGGCTGGCAAAAAAATGTCTTCTAATAATATCGATTAAACTAGATCAGCCACCGATTATAAGGAGTGGAATGTAAGTTTTCAAGGGGTTTTCAGCGAAAACTGTGTTTTCGTTTGACAGATTTTGTATGGACGAAAACACAGGTTTTCGCGTGAAAACCTCTTTTATAACTACCAAGATGCTTCAACCTTAATCTAACAAAAGTTGGACAGTGGAAGATGTACCGCGTGAGGCCCAATAAGACGGTGTTCAGTGAGAACTTCTATCATTACGGAGAGATGAACCTTTTTAAGGGTTAATAGACCTTTTACGTTCTACTTTGATCCAGAGAAATATAACTTTTGCACACCGGCTGGTTGTTAAAATTCGCCCCTGGTTTAAGACTTAACTATGTGCCTATCCTTTGGATAGAGGCGAAGGTCATATTCATACCAAAGGCGGCTAAAGGAATCTGCCTAGACCCCCGAAAAGATTCTATATGTCTATATTAGCGACAAACTTCCATTGGCTAATTTTTCAGAACCACAGCAAGCTGGCAGATCTATTGAGACTATACTTAACTCGCTAACCCAAAGTATAGAAAGAGCTCTAGAGCAAAAGAAATATGCTTTGGGCCTCTTTGTTGACATAAATAGAGCATTGAACAATATCTCCAATATAGAAGCAGCCCGGATAGAGCCTGCCATAACAACATGAATAAAAACTCTACTGAGCGGCAGGAGGATTAATGCGGAATGGAACGAAGCCAGATTATGTTAGATTACACAGGCTTCCACGCAATTTATAGACTTACAGGTCCTTTGTAATGCCACATGGAGATTTCTTATTAATACGAGATAAAGTATACGTCGTGGAGGACGTCAACGCTTTTTACGGAGTTTAATAGAAATTTTATATTTAATTCTGATACTATCTCCAATCACAACAAAGCTCCTAGATATCTAAGCCAAGCCGGACATAAACTGAAGTGTTCCAGCATCTCTGTCATATTTACTTCTCTGCATTTTCTACATTTCTACATGTGGCATCGTTAGTATGGTTCTCATGTGATGATAGTAAGTTGTGACCTGTGAGTGGGCCAACAACCGTCCTGCAGTCTTTTCGAGACCGTGTGAGTAGTAAGCTTGCGTGTTTTCCTTCCACTCCTTTGCAAATGATCTTGGCGATCCTGCATGCTTCTAACGTATTCTATTTCGCAAAATTTTTCGGCACTTTGTAATAAAATATTTTTCAGTAGATTTAAATAAAATGTTTTATCCATAGTACCTTTCATAAAAACGAAGTATCCGACACCTGCTGATGACATACAGTCTCAAACCATTATGTGGCCTTCAGCAAGTTTTACTATACATCTCAGATTTTTCGGATCCAACTCCGTGTTGGACTTACTCCAGACGAAAGACTTCCCATCAGTACCAAAAGGTTTAATTTGCTTCCGTCAGCAAAAACAACTTCTTTACAATATGTTTCGTCTTTATTAATATGATTTTTAGCTAATTTCACTCTAAATTTTCTTTTAAGCTTACTAAGAAACGGTTCGTTTCGAGCTGTCCGAGCATGAAAAACAGCTTGGCGTAAAATTCTGCGATTTTCCATTTTTGTAATGCATAATTACTAAATCGTGCTTTTCAATAGATGTACGTCCGTCTCGTTCGTCCACTTTCAACGTACAAATTGCATTAAGAAATAACGTAATGTACCATTCAACTTTATTTGTCTATTCTTGTTGATCGTTGTAATGCCGCCAATACCGGTAAAAGTCCACACACGAAATAAGCTGTGTGGTCGTTTTGCTTAGTATTTTGTTTTAGTTGTAAGTTTTCTATGTCAGAAGAAATTATTTTGATAGCTTTTGTCTGTGCTTGCAATTCAATACAATTTATATTTCATGTACATTTAAGTTTATTCAAAAATAATACATATAATAAAAATACAACCCATTTTCTTTTTAAAAAAATGGGCCACGAAATAAGCTGTGAGCCACTGTACGTTTATAACCAGCCGGCAATTAAGGCAATAATCTCACATCAAATTACGGCCTTATAGAAAGCGGGCATATAAATTATTTTGTAGTCCATTTCTGTTCTTTATTGAGTCTGATTAGAACTAAACTAACATTTCACTTCTAGTTATAGCTTATCCTACGCTTCTGTCGCTGCTCTATCTGTAGCTACTTGTCGTTGTCGCTGAGAGTGGGTTGAGTCAGCGAATTCCACGGCTTTTGTTGTTGGGATATATAGTAACCCATACTATGTTCAACATTTAGGCAGACAATACAGACTGTTTAATTTGACTGCCATCGTTTTGGGTTAACTTGTATGCTGGGTTTCAGGTCACAAAGGAATTCCTGGAGCGAAATAGCTGATGAGATTGCCAAAAGAACAGTACAGGAAATACGGTAATAACTAAAAACGATATACAATGAAAGTTTCGAAAGAGCTGAC
Source organism: Bactrocera oleae (assembly GCF_042242935.1). Lineage (NCBI taxonomy): Eukaryota > Metazoa > Arthropoda > Insecta > Diptera > Tephritidae > Bactrocera > Bactrocera oleae. The sequence goes on along the minus strand of NC_091537.1, from coordinate 47,439,646 downwards.
AGATGGATCGCCAAGAACATGTGAAAGAGCCTTGAAGAAAAACACTCATGCTTTTTACTCACACGGTCTCGAAAGAACTGCAGGAGAGTTGTTTGCCTAATGACAGATCACAACCTTCTAGCATTACATGCGAGCCGGATGGGCATAAGTATCGGTGATACATGCAGAAAGTGGAGGAAAATAGGCATGAGAGAGACGCGGGAACACCTCCTATGCTTTGGTCTAGCATTATCCAGAACTCGTCTTAGATATCTAGGAGCTTCACAGTTCACGTGACTAGATGAAGTATTTAAATTGGATACCAAGTCGCTTTTAAAGTTTGCAAAAAGCGTTGACGTTCTGTCTGACGAATACTTCAGCTCAAGTTAAACGAACCAGCATCTGGCACTACTAAGGACTATCAGGCCTTAATATCGCATGACAGCCGGTCAGTACAACCAAGCCAAACCTGAGTTGTCAATGTGAAAACTGTTTCTGTAATATGTCTACTTACAGCACTATTCTGAAAAAATTTCTTAATTAATTTGCAATGTTGTAGGTCTTGCTAGATCTAGTAGATCTCGCTTCTGCAGAGATGTTTGGAGAATGAATATCTTTAAGATTCATCTCCAGCACACGAAGGCGGCATTCTCAAATAGTTTGCTTTGTCTCGGAAGGCCATATTTAAATTGTCACTATTCGTTTAAAATCATCTAATTGTCATTGATTTCTTTATTATGTGAGTGCATTTGTGCACCGCTATTTCCACGGCACCAGCGACAAATTCGCTCTCAACACGCTGGAACTATATATGCATGATTTTGCAAAAGTACTGTGAGAAAAAAACTAGCCGCACCATTCAAATTGTCCTAAATAATCTTAGATCACTTCAATAAAATTAGCCGGAGTTAGTTGGAATTGGGGGTTTCTATGAAACACTAAAATTTTGTAATAAATAATTTTACTTTCCTTCGTTATGCAGTAAAGTTGTGAAAACAGGGTTTAAATATTACATTATTGTTTATAATGAATTTTTATTATGTGGTTTGTAGAGTATACTTATGTGTTTAAATTTTTCACTGCTACATCTGTGGTGACCCTAAAATATATATTAAACTTCTTCTTTGGCACCACAAGCGTGGGTCGGTCTGGGTCGAGATAAGATAACTTCGCCAGTTGCCTCTATCCCTTGCGAGGTCATGCCAGCTGTACATCCCAAGTGCAGAAAGATCCCTATGCACTTGGCCCTTCCATGGGTCCCGAATCGAAGGATTAAACTGATTACCTCGGAGTGACCCCACCACGGCTCTTTCTCTCTCTCTAAACCGTCACCCTGAGTTCCTTACGGGTCAGTTACCGCATCTCACTCAAAGTTGCTCACGTTGCCCGGGGTGCTCGATGCGAACGCAGATAGCTGGATACCCCATTTACACCCCAGTAATTATACCTCATATATGTACATATTGAACTTAATATAACATAAAATTAAATTATGTGCTACATATATCTACTACTACCCTATTGCGTACGTGTTTCTTCGCTTATGCACCTTCATTTTTAATATATAATATAATAATTTTATGTCACGGTATTTGATGCCAAACTCTTCCGAAACGGCTGGACCGATTTTGATAAAATTTTGGGTAGGTCTGAGAATCGATCAACTTCTATTTTTCATACCCCTAATTGTTAAGGGTGGTGTAGACTAATTTTATTTTGTGGACACAATTTTTTGTTTGTATTTTTTCATTATTCAGCATTGAAAAATACATAAAATGATATTTTTAACAGCGATTTTACATTTACATCCCCCACATACTTACAGAGTTAGTTATTTAAAAAAAAAAACTGCCTAAAAACAAGGAAGGACTAAGTTCGGGTGTAACCGAACATTTTATACTCTTGCAACTTGCAAAAATCAAAACCGGAGAAATACCAATACATATGTAGGTGTTGGCAAAACTGTACTATACTAAAAAATGTTGCGAAAGCATTCAACACTTATTATTCGACGAAATCGTGAATGGATAACAATTAAGTTTAGTATCATAATAATTTATTTTGAAGGTTATGTCCTCACTTAGTTTAATTAATATATTTGATGTGATTTTGTTTTTACAAATCGAATGATTTTTATTAATATATTCTGCAAGCCACGTGATTTTATTTATTTCGAAGTCTATGTGCTGTTTGAAGCAAATGACATTTGTTTTCCACTATTATGTAAATATTTTATTTCAAAAAATTTAAAACGTCTTCAACAAACATAAGTGCTGCCGTGAGAGTTTTGTAAAATAATGATTTTTCGTTGCAGAAGTTTATAGAACGGCTTTTCAGGGATAATTCAACTCCGTTTAAAGTTTCTGATGTGCTGTTTAAATACTTTTATTTACTACAGTATTTTACATGCATTAAATTCATTTGCAAATTCCTTCCACAACGTTTCAATCTGTGATTTGGGTCCTTTCAAAACCCTTCAGCGAAATCTTTATTATTTGCCGTAAAATTGAGTAGAACTGTCTTCGGTTCAATATTTTTGTGTTGACTCCTAAAAAGTCGCAAAATTGTTAACAAATAATTAGAAAATTTATAGGGCTTTCATTCAATCAAATTTCACGAATGACTCCACTTGGACAGATTCGTTGTTATCCAAAGACCATCGCATATCTACAAAGCGCCTTGAGGCTGCCATAAATATTATATGTTGAGTCGGTAAATAACAATTCCAGCCACTGTGTCTGGTTCATAGAAGGTATTACCAGAGAACTTAGAACAACGAGAAGGTGCAAATTGAATTTTGTATGATGCTCGATTGGTTGACTGAAAAATTGAGATCAAGAAATGAGAATTTATAACAACGATCTCTGACAAAATACGTATCACCCAACGTAAAGAGAAAAATTAAATACCTCAATCAAAAAATGCCACTTCACATATGCATTATTATTTTTTGCCATATAAACGATTTTTATGATGAAAAATTGATAAAATATGATTTGTTACAGAATTAATAATTTATGTATGTACATATGTACATCAATATGTTATATTATATAATATATTAATATTATATATTATCAATTATCAATATATACCTGTGAGCGCACTGCTCTATATGTAAGTATGTATGTACAAATATGCGTATGACCGCGCAAAATAAGTAAAGTACAAAAACAACAGTTGTCTCAAATAGCATCAGCACCAGAAATCAATATGGCAGCCAAATTTACAAATCCTAAATTTGTAGTAAATCACACACCAGCAACATTTTTATTCATGAACGCTGGCGCCCAAGCAATAAGCTAAGTCGTTTCATTCATAAAAGCAAATGCCTTACACATCTCCCCGAGCAGGCGTTTGCCAACAAGCGTCTTTTTGCGACGATGGCAAAAGCTAGAAATCATAAATTGAACATCTTTCTGATGTTCCCTATAGAAGGGAAAAGTGACAAACCTGCAACACAGAAAACAATGACAAAAGTGGCAACAAAGCTTTTGTCGATTTAAAATATTTCACAATTCTAAAATATTTTACCGTGGCTGGCAAAAATCTTCGTCAATATGTATGCATGTTCATATAAAAACATACATACCCACAATGATTTGTGGGCAAAGCTGTTAGAGCGGCAAGGGAAGCGATGGCAATCGGCGAGCGTTCGTTTATTTTTCGGCACATCTCGGATTTTCTACCAACAACACAATGTTGTGACGCTTTGTCGTCGCGTCAGTCCTTCGACAGATTGACTCTTTGACATAAAAGCAAAAAACGTGTCAACGGAGATTTCACATGAAGAATTGTGTGTACATATATACATACAAATACATACAAATGTGCAAACGACATAATATAATATATGTAAGTACATATTTACGTACATAATTACTTTTACACATGCATTTGAAAAGAAAAATTGAAGCATGAATGTGAAATGCCGACGGCAAAACACATTTCTGTACTTTTGTGACTCCATAATGGTGTCAAGTAAATGAATGATTTTAAGAAATATATCAAAATATTTTTAAATTATTATTAATAACTCACAATAAAGTAAAAATTAATTAACATAAAATAATTTAAAAATAATAATAAATAATAGTTCAATAAAAAGGAATATATTGCAAATGGCATATCAATATTCCTAGTTTTGCTTACATATTATATTCTCTTCAATTTTCGTCGGTTGGTTATGTTAAGAGAGCGTATGTTTACAGATTCACCGCTGTTATAAAAGCGAGAAATGTTATTTGTTTCTCGTGCATGTATGGTGAACTCCTTGATAAATTCCTACAAATTGTTGTGACCATAAATCCGTTATAGCTGCAGTAGATAATATAATTTTTATTAATTTAATAAATTTCAAACTTTTAATCAAAATTAGTTATAATAATATACTTAAATCGAAGCTATAATACCCTTCACAGGTGCATTTCTTTTAGTAACTACTATATGTATGACTACATTTGAAAACGTGACTTGCCAACGGTTTGCATCCAACGGAAAGCATTTTGCCAGTTCTTTCTAGCCAGGTTCTTTGCTATAAACAATCTTCTATTCGAATTAAAGTTAGTTATTGAGGTAAATAGATCTTTCAGACATTTACATAAATTTTAATTTTTTAAGCTGATTGATTATTCACATTAAATTAATGGAAAACAAAACAAATTATAATATTTATAGAAATTAGAAAATATATAACATATAATAATATTTATTATTCTATAATACTTATTTATATGATATATAAATTACAATAATTACATCTTTTACTTAGCTCGCAATGTCAACGATTGATATATAGTTGTTATAAGCCGACTCTTGCCCACTCCAGCACCGCCTGCGACATATTCGAAGAAGATTTCCCTTTTACTGACATTGTGCATTACATGAGCAAAATATTCCCTCTGTTTGCTGTTAAGTGACTGCACCATTGCCAGTAAATGGTCTTCTAATATTAGAGGTGGGAGTTTAATTAATCGAACCGCCTCTTCCTCTGTATTGTTGTGCTCTTGAAAAACATTAATGCCTCCTGTTTGCTCTGGAACGGCTAGAGCTCTAAATTCGGGATCTAAAAGTTGTGAATCAGCTCGATCATCAGCTGTTTCTTCCGCTGTGACGTGAAGGTTTTCCAAAATCCGTTCTATTTCGTTCGATGAAAATTTGTCATATTTGAGCTTATTCAGCAGAATTTGCTCCTTGTGTGAATTGCAAATACTCTCGACGTCATTATTTAATAAGTCTGTTTCCTCATTTCTCCATGGGTGAAACATCATGGCGGTTTCTCTGAAGAAATCGGCTCTTGAACTTTCAACGCTAAAACGTTCCCAACGCAGAATAAGGGCTTGCTTCCTTTTCCTTAGAAATCCTGATCCATCCTTTAATGCCATTGGAAGTGCAGCTGTCGTGTCATCCTCGTTCTCTACTTCGTTGTATTCTTCGTTATTATCAGAAACGTTTCTGCTTGTTTTGCAAAATCTGAACCATGCTGCAAAATCTGCTAAGAATAGTTCTTCCAATTGATCGGGCCTTTGATAGTATTGCTCCAGCACACTCGGCACATATATGTCCGTAGAGTCCTCCTGTAAAGCATTCAATTCAAGTCGGGGCTTTATCATCCTTACTCGGTTGTTTGGATGTGATGTATTTATAAATATTTCCCCATTACTGGCTTCTGATAGATGCAGTCCCAAAATATTATAAGCTGCTTCTGGAGCCGATATTTCCGATCCATTTACAAATTTTTTTCCGATGTGCTGCAGTTTTCTTTTAATGGAGAAGTTCCCTGCATTTATTTCCTCCATGGCTTGTCTCAATAATGTTGATACTCCTCTATTGGATTTATTTATACAATTAATGATATAGCTGCAGCAAGCGTATGCGTCCAGAATGAATTGAATGTCCATATTTGCTCTATGCAATTTAGGGATATTTTTATTATAGGCATTTAGAAGCCTGTCTGAAAATTTTCTCTTTAGGAAAATGTGTGACTTTTTTACAGATGAGCGAAGAGCAAGCTTATATCCTTCATAGTCAGTGTTGACTCGCTCATCCGCCAAAAAATTTTCGAAGCAGTTCAACCGTATTATTTCTTCCTCTGGGAGATCCGTTAGAGTGAATAGTTCCTGTATTTTTTGGAATTGAGCTTTGTGTTGCTCAATACCTTCCTCATTCTCCAGAGGGAAAAGTTTTTCTGTCCGTGGCATCGGCGGATATGGCATGTTGAATCGGCACACTTGTTTTCCATGTATGTCTGTGTTTTTGATACTGAATGAATTCCAGTAAGTCCAAATCATCGCCATCGGTTGTGATGTGTCGATCGATGAATGTTTCAACATCATTTGTGTTGGTGATTCCATCACTTTCCAATTGTGGTGCGTTACTTAGCCAGTACATGCCATGACAATGTGGTGATCCCCTATGCTGGAATTCAATTCTTTAGTAGTAACGGACTACTAAATTCTCTCCAAATAGCCCGTTTTGTAATCATTTTAGCATTTGGCGGAATCGATTGTCGAAATACCTGGAACATGTAACTGGATCTGTCCTTATCAGTCTCGCCTTTTCAGAGCTTGATAGAGCAGTAGCTTCCTCTTCCGAAATGTCTACTTTATCCACCAGTTTCTTCAATATGACTAACAACTCAGGCCATTTTGTTTCTGCAGCAGACATTGTGATAAAAAATGTTGGCAAACCAAACTGGCGGATCATGGCTAAAACTTTCTTCTTTTCAGCCTCCCAATGTGCAGGTGAGGATCGAAGTCCTTTGTGTACATGATAGCCTTCATCATGCTGGATAAGGTTGCTGACAAAATTTTCATCCCTCACATTTGCAGCAGTTATATTCCTCGATCCAGACTTTTTACGCAGGCAAATGGAAATTGCATTTTTAATGCGCTCCAACTCGTAGAACTTATAAATATACAGAAGCACGTCCACGCGCACACAACGCCGATCATAGCGTCGAATTTCAGAACGTGCATATAACAACGATCTCTGACAAAATACGTATCTCCCAACGTAAAGAGAAAAATTAAATACCTCAATCAAAAAATGCCACTTTACATATGCATTATTATTTTTTGCCATGTAAACGATTTTTATGATGAAAAATTGATAAAATATGATTTTTTTGCACAAATGTTACATTGATAAAATGTGAAAAATTATGCAAAAAATTATATTTTACTATTTTCATAATTTTCTAATTTCAATTGTTACAGAATTAATAATTTATGTATGTACATATGTACATCAATATGTTATATTATATAATATATTAATATTATATATTATCAATTATCAATATATACATGTGAGCGCACTGCTCTATATGTAAGTATGTATGTACAAATATGCGTATGACCGCGCAAAATAAGTAAAGTACAAAAACAACAGTTGTCTCAAATAGCATCAGCACCAGAAATCAATATGGCAGCCAAATTTACAAATCCTAAATTTGTAGTAAATCACACACCAGCAACATTTTTATTCATGAACGCTGGCGCCCAAGCAATAAGCTAAGTCGTTTCATTCATAAAAGCAAATGCCTTACACATCTCCCCGAGCAGGCGTTTGCCAACAAGCGTCTTTTTGCGACGATGGCAAAAGCTAGAAATCATAAATTGAACATCTTTCTGATGTTCCCTATAGAAGGGAAAAGTGACAAACCTGCAACACAGAAAACAATGACAAAAGTGGCAACAAAGCTTTTGTCGATTTAAAATATTTCACAATTCTAAAATATTTTACCGTGGCTGGCAAAAATCTTCGTCAATATGTATGCATGTTCATATAAAAACATACATACCCACAATGATTTGTGGGCAAAGCTGTTAGAGCGGCAAGGGAAGCGATGGCAATCGGCGAGCGTTCGTTTATTTTTCGGCACATCTCGGATTTTCTACCAACAACACAATGTTGTGACGCTTTGTCGTCGCGTCAGTCCTTCGACAGATTGACTCTTTGACATAAAAGCAAAAAACGTGTCAACGGAGATTTCACATGAAGAATTGTGTGTACATATATACATACAAATACATACAAATGTGCAAACGACATAATATAATATATGTAAGTACATATTTACGTACATAATTACTTTTACACATGCATTTGAAAAGAAAAATTGAAGCATGAATGTGAAATGCCGACGGCAAAACACATTTCTGTACTTTTGTGACTCCATAATGGTGTCAAGTAAATGAATGATTTTAAGAAATATATCAAAATATTTTTAAATTATTATTAATAACTCACAATAAAGTAAAAATTAATTAACATAAAATAATTTAAAAATAATAATAAATAATAGTTCAATAAAAAGGAATATATTGCAAATGGCATATCAATATTCCTAGTTTTGCTTACATATTATATTCTCTTCAATTTTCGTCGGTTGGTTATGTTAAGAGAGCGTATGTTTACAGATTCACCGCTGTTATAAAAGCGAGAAATGTTATTTGTTTCTCGTGCATGTATGGTGAACTCCTTGATAAATTCCTACAAATTGTTGTGACCATAAATCCGTTATAGCTGCAGTAGATAATATAATTTTTATTAATTTAATAAATTTCAAACTTTTAATCAAAATTAGTTATAATAATATACTTAAATCGAAGCTATAATACCCTTCACAGGTGCATTTCTTTTAGTAACTACTATATGTATGACTACATTTGAAAACGTGACTTGCCAACGGTTTGCATCCAACGGAAAGCATTTTGCCAGTTCTTTCTAGCCAGGTTCTTTGCTATAAACAATCTTCTATTCGAATTAAAGTTAGTTATTGAGGTAAATAGATCTTTCAGACATTTACATAAATTTTAATTTTTTAAGCTGATTGATTATTCACATTAAATTAATGGAAAACAAAACAAATTATAATATTTATAGAAATTAGAAAATATATAACATATAATAATATTTATTATTCTATAATACTTATTTATATGATATATAAATTACAATAATTACATCTTTTACTTAGCTCGCAATGTCAACGATTGATATATAGTTGTTATAAGCCGACTCTTGCCCACTCCAGCACCGCCTCCGACATATTCGAAGAAGATTTCCCTTTTACTGACATTGTGCATTACATGAGCAAAATATTCCCTCTGTTTGCTGTTAAGTGACTGCACCATTGCCAGTAAATGGTCTTCTAATATTAGAGGTGGGAGTTTAATTAATCGAACCGCCTCTTCCTCTGTATTGTTGTGCTCTTGAAAAACATTAATGCCTCCTGTTTGCTCTGGAACGGCTAGAGCTCTAAATTCGGGATCTAAAAGTTGTGAATCAGCTCGATCATCAGCTGTTTCTTCCGCTGTGACGTGAAGGTTTTCCAAAATCCGTTCTATTTCGTTCGATGAAAATTTGTCATATTTGAGCTTATTCAGCAGAATTTGCTCCTTGTGTGAATTGCAAATACTCTCGACGTCATTATTTAATAAGTCTGTTTCCTCATTTCTCCATGGGTGAAACATCATGGCGGTTTCTCTGAAGAAATCGGCTCTTGAACTTTCAACGCTAAAACGTTCCCAACGCAGAATAAGGGCTTGCTTCCTTTTCCTTAGAAATCCTGATCCATCCTTTAATGCCATTGGAAGTGCAGCTGTCGTGTCATCCTCGTTCTCTACTTCGTTATTATCAGAAACGTTTCTGCTTGTTTTGCAAAATCTGAACCATGCTGCAAAATCTGCTAAGAATAGTTCTTCCAATTGATCGGGCCTTTGATAGTATTGCTCCAGCACACTCGGCACATATATGTCCGTAGAGTCCTCCTGTAAAGCATTCAATTCAAGTCGGGGCTTTATCATCCTTACTCGGTTGTTTGGATGTGATGTATTTATAAATATTTCCCCATTACTGGCTTCTGATAGATGCAGTCCCAAAATATTATAAGCTGCTTCTGGAGCCGATATTTCCGATCCATTTACAAATTTTTTTCCGATGTGCTGCAGTTTTCTTTTAATGGAGAAGTTCCCTGCATTTATTTCCTCCATGGCTTGTCTCAATAATGTTGATACTCCTCTATTGGATTTATTTATACAATTAATGATATAGCTGCAGCAAGCGTATGCGTCCAGAATGAATTGAATGTCCATATTTGCTCTATGCAATTTAGGGATATTTTTATTATAGGCATTTAGAAGCCTGTCTGAAAATTTTCTCTTTAGGAAAATGTGTGACTTTTTTACAGATGAGCGAAGAGCAAGCTTATATCCTTCATAGTCAGTGTTGACTCGCTCATCCGCCAAAAAATTTTCGAAGCAGTTCAACCGTATTATTTCTTCCTCTGGGAGATCCGTTAGAGTGAATAGTTCCTGTATTTTTTGGAATTGAGCTTTGTGTTGCTCAATACCTTCCTCATTCTCCAGAGGGAAAAGTTTTTCTGTCCGTGGCATCGGCGGATATGGCATGTTGAATCGGCACACTTGTTTTCCATGTATGTCTGTGTTTTTGATACTGAATGAATTCCAGTAAGTCCAAATCATCGCCATCGGTTGTGATGTGTCGATCGATGAATGTTTCAACATCATTTGTGTTGGTGATTCCATCACTTTCCAATTGTGGTGCGTTACTTAGCCAGTACATGCCATGACAATGTGGTGATCCCCTATGCTGGAATTCAATTCTTTAGTAGTAACGGACTACTAAATTCTCTCCAAATAGCCCGTTTTGTAATCATTTTAGCATTTGGCGGAATCGATTGTCGAAATACCTGGAACATGTAACTGGATCTGTCCTTATCAGTCTCGCCTTTTCAGAGCTTGATAGAGCAGTAGCTTCCTCTTCCGAAATGTCTACTTTATCCACCAGTTTCTTCAATATGACTAACAACTCAGGCCATTTTGTTTCTGCAGCAGACATTGTGATAAAAAATGTTGGCAAACCAAACTGGCGGATCATGGCTAAAACTTTCTTCTTTTCAGCCTCCCAATGTGCAGGTGAGGATCGAAGTCCTTTGTGTACATGATAGCCTTCATCATGCTGGATAAGGTTGCTGACAAAATTTTCATCCCTCACATTTGCAGCAGTTATATTCCTCGATCCAGACTTTTTACGCAGGCAAATGGAAATTGCATTTTTAATGCGCTCCAACTCGTAGAACTTATAAATATACAGAAGCACGTCCACGCGCACACAACGCCGATCATAGCGTCGAATTTCAGAACGTGCATATAACAACGATCTCTGACAAAATACGTATCTCCCAACGTAAAGAGAAAAATTAAATACCTCAATCAAAAAATGCCACTTTACATATGCATTATTATTTTTTGCCATGTAAACGATTTTTATGATGAAAAATTGATAAAATATGATTTTTTTGCACAAATGTTACATTGATAAAATGTGAAAAATTATGCAAAAAATTATATTTTACTATTTTCATAATTTTCTAATTTCAATTGTTACAGAATTAATAATTTATGTATGTACATATGTACATCAATATGTTATATTATATAATATATTAATATTATATATTATCAATTATCAATATATACATGTGAGCGCACTGCTCTATATGTAAGTATGTATGTACAAATATGCGTATGACCGCGCAAAATAAGTAAAGTACAAAAACAACAGTTGTCTCAAATAGCATCAGCACCAGAAATCAATATGGCAGCCAAATTTACAAATCCTAAATTTGTAGTAAATCACACACCAGCAACATTTTTATTCATGAACGCTGGCGCCCAAGCAATAAGCTAAGTCGTTTCATTCATAAAAGCAAATGCCTTACACATCTCCCCGAGCAGGCGTTTGCCAACAAGCGTCTTTTTGCGACGATGGCAAAAGCTAGAAATCATAAATTGAACATCTTTCTGATGTTCCCTATAGAAGGGAAAAGTGACAAACCTGCAACACAGAAAACAATGACAAAAGTGGCAACAAAGCTTTTGTCGATTTAAAATATTTCACAATTCTAAAATATTTTACCGTGGCTGGCAAAAATCTTCGTCAATATGTATGCATGTTCATATAAAAACATACATACCCACAATGATTTGTGGGCAAAGCTGTTAGAGCGGCAAGGGAAGCGATGGCAATCGGCGAGCGTTCGTTTATTTTTCGGCACATCTCGGATTTTCTACCAACAACACAATGTTGTGACGCTTTGTCGTCGCGTCAGTCCTTCGACAGATTGACTCTTTGACATAAAAGCAAAAAACGTGTCAACGGAGATTTCACATGAAGAATTGTGTGTACATATATACATACAAATACATACAAATGTGCAAACGACATAATATAATATATGTAAGTACATATTTACGTACATAATTACTTTTACACATGCATTTGAAAAGAAAAATTGAAGCATGAATGTGAAATGCCGACGGCAAAACACATTTCTGTACTTTTGTGACTCCATAATGGTGTCAAGTAAATGAATGATTTTAAGAAATATATCAAAATATTTTTAAATTATTATTAATAACTCACAATAAAGTAAAAATTAATTAACATAAAATAATTTAAAAATAATAATAAATAATAGTTCAATAAAAAGGAATATATTGCAAATGGCATATCAATATTCCTAGTTTTGCTTACATATTATATTCTCTTCAATTTTCGTCGGTTGGTTATGTTAAGAGAGCGTATGTTTACAGATTCACCGCTGTTATAAAAGCGAGAAATGTTATTTGTTTCTCGTGCATGTATGGTGAACTCCTTGATAAATTCCTACAAATTGTTGTGACCATAAATCCGTTATAGCTGCAGTAGATAATATAATTTTTATTAATTTAATAAATTTCAAACTTTTAATCAAAATTAGTTATAATAATATACTTAAATCGAAGCTATAATACCCTTCACAGGTGCATTTCTTTTAGTAACTACTATATGTATGACTACATTTGAAAACGTGACTTGCCAACGGTTTGCATCCAACGGAAAGCATTTTGCCAGTTCTTTCTAGCCAGGTTCTTTGCTATAAACAATCTTCTATTCGAATTAAAGTTAGTTATTGAGGTAAATAGATCTTTCAGACATTTACATAAATTTTAATTTTTTAAGCTGATTGATTATTCACATTAAATTAATGGAAAACAAAACAAATTATAATATTTATAGAAATTAGAAAATATATAACATATAATAATATTTATTATTCTATAATACTTATTTATATGATATATAAATTACAATAATTACATCTTTTACTTAGCTCGCAATGTCAACGATTGATATATAGTTGTTATAAGCCGACTCTTGCCCACTCCAGCACCGCCTCCGACATATTCGAAGAAGATTTCCCTTTTACTGACATTGTGCATTACATGAGCAAAATATTCCCTCTGTTTGCTGTTAAGTGACTGCACCATTGCCAGTAAATGGTCTTCTAATATTAGAGGTGGGAGTTTAATTAATCGAACCGCCTCTTCCTCTGTATTGTTGTGCTCTTGAAAAACATTAATGCCTCCTGTTTGCTCTGGAACGGCTAGAGCTCTAAATTCGGGATCTAAAAGTTGTGAATCAGCTCGATCATCAGCTGTTTCTTCCGCTGTGACGTGAAGGTTTTCCAAAATCCGTTCTATTTCGTTCGATGAAAATTTGTCATATTTGAGCTTATTCAGCAGAATTTGCTCCTTGTGTGAATTGCAAATACTCTCGACGTCATTATTTAATAAGTCTGTTTCCTCATTTCTCCATGGGTGAAACATCATGGCGGTTTCTCTGAAGAAATCGGCTCTTGAACTTTCAACGCTAAAACGTTCCCAACGCAGAATAAGGGCTTGCTTCCTTTTCCTTAGAAATCCTGATCCATCCTTTAATGCCATTGGAAGTGCAGCTGTCGTGTCATCCTCGTTCTCTACTTCGTTGTATTCTTCGTTATTATCAGAAACGTTTCTGCTTGTTTTGCAAAATCTGAACCATGCTGCAAAATCTGCTAAGAATAGTTCTTCCAATTGATCGGGCCTTTGATAGTATTGCTCCAGCACACTCGGCACATATATGTCCGTAGAGTCCTCCTGTAAAGCATTCAATTCAAGTCGGGGCTTTATCATCCTTACTCGGTTGTTTGGATGTGATGTATTTATAAATATTTCCCCATTACTGGCTTCTGATAGATGCAGTCCCAAAATATTATAAGCTGCTTCTGGAGCCGATATTTCCGATCCATTTACAAATTTTTTTCCGATGTGCTGCAGTTTTCTTTTAATGGAGAAGTTCCCTGCATTTATTTCCTCCATGGCTTGTCTCAATAATGTTGATACTCCTCTATTGGATTTATTTATACAATTAATGATATAGCTGCAGCAAGCGTATGCGTCCAGAATGAATTGAATGTCCATATTTGCTCTATGCAATTTAGGGATATTTTTATTATAGGCATTTAGAAGCCTGTCTGAAAATTTTCTCTTTAGGAAAATGTGTGACTTTTTTACAGATGAGCGAAGAGCAAGCTTATATCCTTCATAGTCAGTGTTGACTCGCTCATCCGCCAAAAAATTTTCGAAGCAGTTCAACCGTATTATTTCTTCCTCTGGGAGATCCGTTAGAGTGAATAGTTCCTGTATTTTTTGGAATTGAGCTTTGTGTTGCTCAATACCTTCCTCATTCTCCAGAGGGAAAAGTTTTTCTGTCCGTGGCATCGGCGGATATGGCATGTTGAATCGGCACACTTGTTTTCCATGTATGTCTGTGTTTTTGATACTGAATGAATTCCAGTAAGTCCAAATCATCGCCATCGGTTGTGATGTGTCGATCGATGAATGTTTCAACATCATTTGTGTTGGTGATTCCATCACTTTCCAATTGTGGTGCGTTACTTAGCCAGTACATGCCATGACAATGTGGTGATCCCCTATGCTGGAATTCAATTCTTTAGTAGTAACGGACTACTAAATTCTCTCCAAATAGCCCGTTTTGTAATCATTTTAGCATTTGGCGGAATCGATTGTCGAAATACCTGGAACATGTAACTGGATCTGTCCTTATCAGTCTCGCCTTTTCAGAGCTTGATAGAGCAGTAGCTTCCTCTTCCGAAATGTCTACTTTATCCACCAGTTTCTTCAATATGACTAACAACTCAGGCCATTTTGTTTCTGCAGCAGACATTGTGATAAAAAATGTTGGCAAACCAAACTGGCGGATCATGGCTAAAACTTTCTTCTTTTCAGCCTCCCAATGTGCAGGTGAGGATCGAAGTCCTTTGTGTACATGATAGCCTTCATCATGCTGGATAAGGTTGCTGACAAAATTTTCATCCCTCACATTTGCAGCAGTTATATTCCTCGATCCAGACTTTTTACGCAGGCAAATGGAAATTGCATTTTTAATGCGCTCCAACTCGTAGAACTTATAAATATACAGAAGCACGTCCACGCGCACACAACGCCGATCATAGCGTCGAATTTCAGAACGTGCATATAACAACGATCTCTGACAAAATACGTATCTCCCAACGTAAAGAGAAAAATTAAATACCTCAATCAAAAAATGCCACTTTACATATGCATTATTATTTTTTGCCATGTAAACGATTTTTATGATGAAAAATTGATAAAATATGATTTTTTTGCACAAATGTTACATTGATAAAATGTGAAAAATTATGCAAAAAATTATATTTTACTATTTTCATAATTTTCTAATTTCAATTGTTACAGAATTAATAATTTATGTATGTACATATGTACATCAATATGTTATATTATATAATATATTAATATTATATATTATCAATTATCAATATATACATGTGAGCGCACTGCTCTATATGTAAGTATGTATGTACAAATATGCGTATGACCGCGCAAAATAAGTAAAGTACAAAAACAACAGTTGTCTCAAATAGCATCAGCACCAGAAATCAATATGGCAGCCAAATTTACAAATCCTAAATTTGTAGTAAATCACACACCAGCAACATTTTTATTCATGAACGCTGGCGCCCAAGCAATAAGCTAAGTCGTTTCATTCATAAAAGCAAATGCCTTACACATCTCCCCGAGCAGGCGTTTGCCAACAAGCGTCTTTTTGCGACGATGGCAAAAGCTAGAAATCATAAATTGAACATCTTTCTGATGTTCCCTATAGAAGGGAAAAGTGACAAACCTGCAACACAGAAAACAATGACAAAAGTGGCAACAAAGCTTTTGTCGATTTAAAATATTTCACAATTCTAAAATATTTTACCGTGGCTGGCAAAAATCTTCGTCAATATGTATGCATGTTCATATAAAAACATACATACCCACAATGATTTGTGGGCAAAGCTGTTAGAGCGGCAAGGGAAGCGATGGCAATCGGCGAGCGTTCGTTTATTTTTCGGCACATCTCGGATTTTCTACCAACAACACAATGTTGTGACGCTTTGTCGTCGCGTCAGTCCTTCGACAGATTGACTCTTTGACATAAAAGCAAAAAACGTGTCAACGGAGATTTCACATGAAGAATTGTGTGTACATATATACATACAAATACATACAAATGTGCAAACGACATAATATAATATATGTAAGTACATATTTACGTACATAATTACTTTTACACATGCATTTGAAAAGAAAAATTGAAGCATAAATGTGAAATGCCGACGGCAAAACACATTTCTGTACTTTTGTGACTCCATAATGGTGTCAAGTAAATGAATGATTTTAAGAAATATATCAAAATATTTTTAAATTATTATTAATAACTCACAATAAAGTAAAAATTAATTAACATAAAATAATTTAAAAATAATAATAAATAATAGTTCAATAAAAAGGAATATATTGCAAATGGCATATCAATATTCCTAGTTTTGCTTACATATTATATTCTCTTCAATTTTCGTCGGTTGGTTATGTTAAGAGAGCGTATGTTTACAGATTCACCGCTGTTATAAAAGCGAGAAATGTTATTTGTTTCTCGTGCATGTATGGTGAACTCCTTGATAAATTCCTACAAATTGTTGTGACCATAAATCCGTTATAGCTGCAGTAGATAATATAATTTTTATTTATTTAATAAATTTCAAACTTTTAATCAAAATTAGTTATAATAATATACTTAAATCGAAGCTATAATACCCTTCACAGGTGCATTTCTTTTAGTAACTACTATATGTATGACTACATTTGAAAACGTGACTTGCCAACGGTTTGCATCCAACGGAAAGCATTTTGCCAGTTCTTTCTAGCCAGGTTCTTTGCTATAAACAATCTTCTATTCGAATTAAAGTTAGTTATTGAGGTAAATAGATCTTTCAGACATTTACATAAATTTTAATTTTTTAAGCTGATTGATTATTCATATTAAATTAATGGAAAACAAAACAAATTATAATATTTATAGAAATTAGAAAATATATAACATATAATAATATTTATTATTCTATAATACTTATTTATATGATATATTAATTACAATAATTACATCTTTTACTTAGCTCGCAATGTCAACGATTGATATATAGTTGTTATAAGCCGACTCTTGCCCACTCCAGCACCGCCTCCGACATATTCGAAGAAGATTTCCCTTTTACTGACATTGTACATTACATGAGCAAAATATTCCCTCTGTTTGCTGTTAAATGACTGCACCATTGCCAGTAAATGGTCTTCTAATATTAGAGGTGGGAGTTTAATTAATCGAACCGCCTCTTCCTCTGTATTGTTGTGCTCTTGAAAAACATTAATGCCTCCTGTTTGCTCTGGAACGGCTAGAGCTCTAAATTCGGGATCTAAAAGTTGTGAATCAGCTCGATCATCAGCTGTTTCTTCCGCTGTGACATGAAGGTTTTCCAAAATCCGTTCTAGTTCGTTCGATGAAAATTTGTCATATTTGAGCTTATTTAGCTCAATTTGCTCCTTGTGTGAATTGCAAATACTCTCGACGTCATTATTTAATAAGTCTGTTTCCTCATTTCTCCATGGGTGAAACATCATGGCGGTTTCTCTGAAGAAATCGGCTCTTGAACTTTCAACGCTAAAACGTTCCCAACGCAGAATAAGGGCTTGCTTCCTTTTCCTTAGAAATCCTGATCCATCCTTTAATGCCATTGGAAGTGCAGCTGTCGTGTCATCCTCGTTCTCTACTTCGTTGTATTCTTCGTTATTATCAGAAACATTTCTGCTTGTTTTGCAAAATCTGAACCATGCTGCAAAATCTGCTAAGAATAGTTCTTCCAATTGATCGGGCCTTTGATAGTATTGCTCCAGCACACTCGGCACATATATGTCCGTAGAGTCCTCCTGTAAAGCATTCAATTCAAGTCGGGGCTTTATCATCCTTACTCGGTTGTTTGGATGTGATGTATTTATAAATATTTCCCCATTACTGGCTTCTGATAGATGCAGTCCCAAAATATTATAAGCTGCTTCTTGAGCCGATATTTCCGATCCATTTACAAATTTTTTTCCGATGTGCTGCAGTTTTCTTTTAATGGAGAAGTTCCCTGCATTTATTTCCTCCATGGCTTGTCTCAATAATGTTGATACTCCTCTATTGGATTTATTTATATAATTAATGATATAGCTGCAGCAAGCGTATGCGTCCAGAATGAATTGAATGTCCATATTTGCTCTATGCAATTTAGGGATATTTTTATTATAGGCATTTAGAAGCCTGTCTGAAAATTTTCTCTTTAGGAAAATGTGTGACTTTTTTACAGATGAGCGAAGAGCAAGCTTATATCCTTCATAGTCAGTGTTGACTCGCTCATCCGCCAAAAAATTTTCGAAGCAGTTCAACCGTATTATTTCTTCCTCTGGGATATCCGTTAGAGTGAATAGTTCCTGTATTTTTTGGAATTGAGCTTTGTGTTGCTCAATACCTTCCTCATTCTCCAGAGGGAAAAGTTTTTCTGTCCGTGGCATCGGCGGATATGGCATGTTGAATCGGCACACTTGTTTTCCATGTATGTCTGTGTTTTTGATACTGAATGAATTCCAGTAAGTCCAAATCATCGCCATCGGTTGTGATGTGTCGATCGATGAATGTTTCAACATCATTTGTGTTGGTGATTCCATCACTTTCCAATTGTGGTGCGTTACTTAGCCAGTACATGCCATGACAATGTGGTGATCCCCTATGCTGGAATTCAATTCTTTAGTAGTAACGGACTACTAAATTCTCTCCAAATAGCCCGTTTTGTAATCATTTTAGCATTTGGCGGAATCGATTGTCGAAATACCTGGAACATGTAACTGGATCTGTCCTTATCAGTCTCGCTTTTTCAGAGCAGTAGCTTCCTCTTCCGAAATGTCTACTTTATCCACCAGTTTCTTCAATATGACTAACAACTCAGGCCATTTTGTTTCTGCAGCAGACATTGTGATAAAAAATGTTGGCAAACCAAACTGGCGGATCATGGCTAAAACTTTCTTCTTTTCAGCCTCCCAATGTGCAGGTGAGGACTTCGACCTTTGTGTACATGATAGCCTTCATCATGCTGGATAAGGTTGCTGACAAAATTTTCCTCCCTCACATTTGCAGCAGTTATATTCCTCGATCCAGACTTTTTACGCAGGCAAATGGAAATTGCATTTTTAATGCGCTCCAACTCGTAGAACTTATAAATATACAGGAGCACGTCCACGCGCACACAACGCCGATCATAGCGTCGAATTTCAGAACGTGCATATAACAACGATCTCTGACAAAATACGTATCTCCCAACGTAAAGAGAAAAATTAAATACCTCAATCAAAAAATGCCACTTCACATATGCATTATTATTTTTTGCCATATAAACGATTTTTATGATGAAAAATTGATAAAATATGATTTGTTACAGAATTAATAATTTATGTATGTACATATGTACATCAATATGTTATATTATATAATATATTAATATTATATATTATCAATTATCAATATATACATGTGAGCGCACTGCTCTATATGTAAGTATGTATGTACAAATATGCGTATGACCGCGCAAAATAAGTAAAGTACAAAAACAACAGTTGTCTCAAATAGCATCAGCACCAGAAACCAATATGGCAGCCAAATTTACAAATCCTAAATTTGTAGTAAATCACACACCAGCAACATTTTTATTCATGAACGCTGGCGCCCAAGCAATAAGCTAAGTCGTTTCATTCATAAAAGCAAATGCCTTACACATCTCCCCGAGCAGGCGTTTGCCAACAAGCGTCTTTTTGCGACGATGGCAAAAGCTAGAAATCATAAATTGAACATCTTTCTGATGTTCCCTATAGAAGGGAAAAGTGACAAACCTGCAACACAGAAAACAATGACAAAAGTGGCAACAAAGCTTTTGTCGATTTAAAATATTTCACAATTCTAAAATATTTTACCGTGGCTGGCAAAAATCTTCGTCAATATGTATGCATGTTCATATAAAAACATACATACCCACAATGATTTGTGGGCAAAGCTGTTAGAGCGGCAAGGGAAGCGATGACAATCGGCGAGCGTTCGTTTATTTTTCGGCACATCTCGGATTTTCTACCAACAACACAATGTTGTGACGCTTTGTCGTCGCGTCAGTCCTTCGACAGATTGACTCTTTGACATAAAAGCAAAAAACGTGTCAACGGAGATTTCACATGAAGAATTGTGTGTACATATATACATACAAATACATACAAATGTGCAAACGACATAATATAATATATGTAAGTACATATTTACGTACATAATTACTTTTACACATGCATTTGAAAAGAAAAATTGAAGCATGAATGTGAAATGCCGACGGCAAAACACATTTCTGTACTTTTGTGACTCCATAATGGTGTCAAGTAAATGAATGATTTTAAGAAATATATCAAAATATTTTTAAATTATTATTAATAACTCACAATAAAGTAAAAATTAATTAACATAAAATAATTTAAAAATAATAATAAATAATAGTTCAATAAAAAGGAATATATTGCAAATGGCATATCATGGTTATGTTAAGAGAGCGTATGTTTACAGATTCACCGCTGTTATAAAAGCGAGAAATGTTATTTGTTTCTCGTGCATGTATGGTGAACTCCTTGATAAATTCCTACAAATTGTTGTGACCATAAATCCGTTATAGCTGCAGTAGATAATATAATTTTTATTTATTTAATAAATTTCAAACTTTTAATCAAAATTAGTTATAATAATATACTTAAATCGAAGCTATAATACCCTTCACAGGTGCATTTCTTTTAGTAACTACTATATGTATGACTACATTTGAAAACGTGACTTGCCAACGGTTTGCATCCAACGGAAAGCATTTTGCCAGTTCTTTCTAGGCAGGTTCTTTGCTATAAACAATCTTCTATTCGAATTAAAGTTAGTTATTGAGGTAAATAGACCTTTCAGACATTTACATAAATTTTAATTTTTTAAGCTGATTGATTATTCACATTAAATTAATGGAAAACAAAACAAATTATAATATTTATAGAAATTAGAAAATATATAACATATAATAATATTTATTATTCTATAATACTTATTTATATGATATATAAATTACAATAATTACATCTTTTACTTAGCTCGCAATGTCAACGATTGATATATAGTTGTTATAAGCCGACTCTTGCCCACTCCAGCACCGCCTCCGACATATTCGAAGAAGATTTCCCTTTTACTGACATTGTGCATTACATGAGCAAAATATTCCCTCTGTTTGCTGTTAAGTGACTGCACCATTGCCAGTAAATGGTCTTCTAATATTAGAGGTGGGAGTTTAATTAATCGAACCGCCTCTTCCTCTGTATTGTTGTGCTCTTGAAAAACATTAATGCCTCCTGTTTGCTCTGGAACGGCTAGAGCTCTAAATTCGGGATCTAAAAGTTGTGAATCAGCTCGATCATCCGCTGTTTCTTCCGCTGTGACATGAAGGTTTTCCAAAATCCGTTCTAGTTCGTTCGATGAAAATTTGTCATATTTGAGCTTATTCAGCTCAATTTGCTTGTGTGAATTGCAAATACTCTCGACGTCATTATTTAATAAGTCTGTTTCCTCATTTCTCCATGGGTGAAACATCATGGCGGTTTCTCTGAAGAAATCGGCTCTTGAACTTTCAACGCTAAAACGTTCCCAACGCAGAATAAGGGCTTGCTTCCTTTTCCTTAGAAATCCTGATCCATCCTTTAATGCCATTGGAAGTGCAGCTGTCGTGTCATCCTCGTTCTCTACTTCGTTGTATTCTTCGTTATTATCAGAAACATTTCTGCTTGTTTTGCAAAATCTGAACCATGCTGCAAAATCTGCTAAGAATAGTTCTTCCAATTGATCGGGCCTTTGATAGTATTGCTCCAGCACACTCGGCACATATATGTCCGTAGAGTCCTCCTGTAAAGCATTCAATTCAAGTCGGGGCTTTATCATCCTTACTCGGTTGTTTGGATGTGATGTATTTATAAATATTTCCCCATTACTGGCTTCTGATAGATGCAGTCCCAAAATATTATAAGCTGCTTCTTGAGCCGATATTTCCGATCCATTTACAAATTTTTTTCCGATGTGCTGCAGTTTTCTTTTAATGGAGAAATTCCCTGCATTTATTTCCTCCATGGCTTGTCTCAATAATGTTGATACTCCTCTATTGGATTTATTTATATAATTAATGATATAGCTGCAGCAAGCCTTTGCGTCCAGAATGAATTGAATGTCCATATTTGCTCTATGCAATTTAGGGATATTTTTATTATAGGCATTTAGAAGCCTGTCTGAAAATTTTCTCTTTAGGAAAATGTGTGACTTTTTTACAGATGAGCGAAGAGCAAGCTTATATCCTTCATAGTCAGTGTTGACTCGCTCATCCGCGAAAAAATTTTCGAAGCAGTTCAACCGTATTATTTCTTCCTCTGGGAGATCCGTTAGAGTGAATAGTTCCTGTATTTTTTGGAATTGAGCTTTGTGTTGCTCAATACCTTCCTCATTCTCCAGAGGGAAAAGTTTTTCTGTCCGTGGCATCGGCGGATATGGCATGTTGAATCGGCACACTTGTTTTCCATGTATGTCTGTGTTTTTGATACTGAATGAATTCCAGTAAGTCCAAATCATCGCCATCGGTTGTGATGTGTCGATCGATGAATGTTTCAACATCATTTGTGTTGGTGATTCCATCACTTTCCAATTGTGGTGCGTTACTTAGCCAGTACATGCCATGACAATGTGGTGATCCCCTATGCTGGAATTCAATTCTTTAGTAGTAACGGACTACTAAATTCTCTCCAAATAGCCCGTTTTGTAATCATTTTAGCATTTGGCGGAATCGATTGTCGAAATACCTGGAACATGTAACTGGATCTGTCCTTATCAGTCTCGCCTTTTCAGAGCTTGATAGAGCAGTAGCTTCCTCTTCCGAAATGTCTACTTTATCCACCAGTTTCTTCAATATGACTAACAACTCAGGCCATTTTGTTTCTGCAGCAGACATTGTGATAAAAAATGTTGGCAAACCAAACTGGCGGATCATGGCTAAAACTTTCTTCTTTTCAGCCTCCCAATGTGCAGGTGAGGATCGAAGTCCTTTGTGTACATGATAGCCTTCATCATGCTGGATAAGGTTGCTGACAAAATTTTCATCCCTCACATTTGCAGCAGTTATATTCCTCGATCCAGACTTTTTACGCAGGCAAATGGAAATTGCATTTTTAATGCGCTCCAACTCGTAGAACTTATAAATATACAGAAGCACGTCCACGCGCACACAACGCCGATCATAGCGTCGAATTTCAGAACGTGCATATAACAACGATCTCTGACAAAATACGTATCTCCCAACGTAAAGAGAAAAATTAAATACCTCAATCAAAAAATGCCACTTTACATATGCATTATTATTTTTTGCCATGTAAACGATTTTTATGATGAAAAATTGATAAAATATGATTTTTTTGCACAAATGTTACATTGATAAAATGTGAAAAATTATGCAAAAAATTATATTTTACTATTTTCATAATTTTCTAATTTCAATTGTTACAGAATTAATAATTTATGTATGTACATATGTACATCAATATGTTATATTATATAATATATTAATATTATATATTATCAATTATCAATATATACATGTGAGCGCACTGCTCTATATGTAAGTATGTATGTACAAATATGCGTATGACCGCGCAAAATAAGTAAAGTACAAAAACAACAGTTGTCTCAAATAGCATCAGCACCAGAAATCAATATGGCAGCCAAATTTACAAATCCTAAATTTGTAGTAAATCACACACCAGCAACATTTTTATTCATGAACGCTGGCGCCCAAGCAATAAGCTAAGTCGTTTCATTCATAAAAGCAAATGCCTTACACATCTCCCCGAGCAGGCGTTTGCCAACAAGCGTCTTTTTGCGACGATGGCAAAAGCTAGAAATCATAAATTGAACATCTTTCTGATGTTCCCTATAGAAGGGAAAAGTGACAAACCTGCAACACAGAAAACAATGACAAAAGTGGCAACAAAGCTTTTGTCGATTTAAAATATTTCACAATTCTAAAATATTTTACCGTGGCTGGCAAAAATCTTCGTCAATATGTATGCATGTTCATATAAAAACATACATACCCACAATGATTTGTGGGCAAAGCTGTTAGAGCGGCAAGGGAAGCGATGGCAATCGGCGAGCGTTCGTTTATTTTTCGGCACATCTCGGATTTTCTACCAACAACACAATGTTGTGACGCTTTGTCGTCGCGTCAGTCCTTCGACAGATTGACTCTTTGACATAAAAGCAAAAAACGTGTCAACGGAGATTTCACATGAAGAATTGTGTGTACATATATACATACAAATACATACAAATGTGCAAACGACATAATATAATATATGTAAGTACATATTTACGTACATAATTACTTTTACACATGCATTTGAAAAGAAAAATTGAAGCATAAATGTGAAATGCCGACGGCAAAACACATTTCTGTACTTTTGTGACTCCATAATGGTGTCAAGTAAATGAATGATTTTAAGAAATATATCAAAATATTTTTAAATTATTATTAATAACTCACAATAAAGTAAAAATTAATTAACATAAAATAATTTAAAAATAATAATAAATAATAGTTCAATAAAAAGGAATATATTGCAAATGGCATATCAATATTCCTAGTTTTGCTTACATATTATATTCTCTTCAATTTTCGTCGGTTGGTTATGTTAAGAGAGCGTATGTTTACAGATTCACCGCTGTTATAAAAGCGAGAAATGTTATTTGTTTCTCGTGCATGTATGGTGAACTCCTTGATAAATTCCTACAAATTGTTGTGACCATAAATCCGTTATAGCTGCAGTAGATAATATAATTTTTATTTATTTAATAAATTTCAAACTTTTAATCAAAATTAGTTATAATAATATACTTAAATCGAAGCTATAATACCCTTCACAGGTGCATTTCTTTTAGTAACTACTATATGTATGACTACATTTGAAAACGTGACTTGCCAACGGTTTGCATCCAACGGAAAGCATTTTGCCAGTTCTTTCTAGCCAGGTTCTTTGCTATAAACAATCTTCTATTCGAATTAAAGTTAGTTATTGAGGTAAATAGATCTTTCAGACATTTACATAAATTTTAATTTTTTAAGCTGATTGATTATTCATATTAAATTAATGGAAAACAAAACAAATTATAATATTTATAGAAATTAGAAAATATATAACATATAATAATATTTATTATTCTATAATACTTATTTATATGATATATTAATTACAATAATTACATCTTTTACTTAGCTCGCAATGTCAACGATTGATATATAGTTGTTATAAGCCGACTCTTGCCCACTCCAGCACCGCCTCCGACATATTCGAAGAAGATTTCCCTTTTACTGACATTGTACATTACATGAGCAAAATATTCCCTCTGTTTGCTGTTAAATGACTGCACCATTGCCAGTAAATGGTCTTCTAATATTAGAGGTGGGAGTTTAATTAATCGAACCGCCTCTTCCTCTGTATTGTTGTGCTCTTGAAAAACATTAATGCCTCCTGTTTGCTCTGGAACGGCTAGAGCTCTAAATTCGGGATCTAAAAGTTGTGAATCAGCTCGATCATCAGCTGTTTCTTCCGCTGTGACATGAAGGTTTTCCAAAATCCGTTCTAGTTCGTTCGATGAAAATTTGTCATATTTGAGCTTATTTAGCTCAATTTGCTCCTTGTGTGAATTGCAAATACTCTCGACGTCATTATTTAATAAGTCTGTTTCCTCATTTCTCCATGGGTGAAACATCATGGCGGTTTCTCTGAAGAAATCGGCTCTTGAACTTTCAACGCTAAAACGTTCCCAACGCAGAATAAGGGCTTGCTTCCTTTTCCTTAGAAATCCTGATCCATCCTTTAATGCCATTGGAAGTGCAGCTGTCGTGTCATCCTCGTTCTCTACTTCGTTGTATTCTTCGTTATTATCAGAAACATTTCTGCTTGTTTTGCAAAATCTGAACCATGCTGCAAAATCTGCTAAGAATAGTTCTTCCAATTGATCGGGCCTT
Organism: Bactrocera oleae; assembly: GCF_042242935.1. Taxonomy (NCBI): domain Eukaryota; kingdom Metazoa; phylum Arthropoda; class Insecta; order Diptera; family Tephritidae; genus Bactrocera; species Bactrocera oleae. The sequence continues at coordinate 47,413,242 of NC_091537.1, read as the reverse complement.
TGATAGTATTGCTCCAGCACACTCGGCACATATATGTCCGTAGAGTCCTCCTGTAAAGCATTCAATTCAAGTCGGGGCTTTATCATCCTTACTCGGTTGTTTGGATGTGATGTATTTATAAATATTTCCCCATTACTGGCTTCTGATAGATGCAGTCCCAAAATATTATAAGCTGCTTCTTGAGCCGATATTTCCGATCCATTTACAAATTTTTTTCCGATGTGCTGCAGTTTTCTTTTAATGGAGAAGTTCCCTGCATTTATTTCCTCCATGGCTTGTCTCAATAATGTTGATACTCCTCTATTGGATTTATTTATATAATTAATGATATAGCTGCAGCAAGCGTATGCGTCCAGAATGAATTGAATGTCCATATTTGCTCTATGCAATTTAGGGATATTTTTATTATAGGCATTTAGAAGCCTGTCTGAAAATTTTCTCTTTAGGAAAATGTGTGACTTTTTTACAGATGAGCGAAGAGCAAGCTTATATCCTTCATAGTCAGTGTTGACTCGCTCATCCGCCAAAAAATTTTCGAAGCAGTTCAACCGTATTATTTCTTCCTCTGGGATATCCGTTAGAGTGAATAGTTCCTGTATTTTTTGGAATTGAGCTTTGTGTTGCTCAATACCTTCCTCATTCTCCAGAGGGAAAAGTTTTTCTGTCCGTGGCATCGGCGGATATGGCATGTTGAATCGGCACACTTGTTTTCCATGTATGTCTGTGTTTTTGATACTGAATGAATTCCAGTAAGTCCAAATCATCGCCATCGGTTGTGATGTGTCGATCGATGAATGTTTCAACATCATTTGTGTTGGTGATTCCATCACTTTCCAATTGTGGTGCGTTACTTAGCCAGTACATGCCATGACAATGTGGTGATCCCCTATGCTGGAATTCAATTCTTTAGTAGTAACGGACTACTAAATTCTCTCCAAATAGCCCGTTTTGTAATCATTTTAGCATTTGGCGGAATCGATTGTCGAAATACCTGGAACATGTAACTGGATCTGTCCTTATCAGTCTCGCTTTTTCAGAGCAGTAGCTTCCTCTTCCGAAATGTCTACTTTATCCACCAGTTTCTTCAATATGACTAACAACTCAGGCCATTTTGTTTCTGCAGCAGACATTGTGATAAAAAATGTTGGCAAACCAAACTGGCGGATCATGGCTAAAACTTTCTTCTTTTCAGCCTCCCAATGTGCAGGTGAGGACTTCGACCTTTGTGTACATGATAGCCTTCATCATGCTGGATAAGGTTGCTGACAAAATTTTCCTCCCTCACATTTGCAGCAGTTATATTCCTCGATCCAGACTTTTTACGCAGGCAAATGGAAATTGCATTTTTAATGCGCTCCAACTCGTAGAACTTATAAATATACAGGAGCACGTCCACGCGCACACAACGCCGATCATAGCGTCGAATTTCAGAACGTGCATATAACAACGATCTCTGACAAAATACGTATCTCCCAACGTAAAGAGAAAAATTAAATACCTCAATCAAAAAATGCCACTTCACATATGCATTATTATTTTTTGCCATATAAACGATTTTTATGATGAAAAATTTATAAAATATGATTTGTTACAGAATTAATAATTTATGTATGTACATATGTACATCAATATGTTATATTATATAATATATTAATATTATATATTATCAATTATCAATATATACATGTGAGCGCACTGCTCTATATGTAAGTATGTATGTACAAATATGCGTATGACCGCGCAAAATAAGTAAAGTACAAAAACAACAGTTGTCTCAAATAGCATCAGCACCAGAAACCAATATGGCAGCCAAATTTACAAATCCTAAATTTGTAGTAAATCACACACCAGCAACATTTTTATTCATGAACGCTGGCGCCCAAGCAATAAGCTAAGTCGTTTCATTCATAAAAGCAAATGCCTTACACATCTCCCCGAGCAGGCGTTTGCCAACAAGCGTCTTTTTGCGACGATGGCAAAAGCTAGAAATCATAAATTGAACATCTTTCTGATGTTCCCTATAGAAGGGAAAAGTGACAAACCTGCAACACAGAAAACAATGACAAAAGTGGCAACAAAGCTTTTGTCGATTTAAAATATTTCACAATTCTAAAATATTTTACCGTGGCTGGCAAAAATCTTCGTCAATATGTATGCATGTTCATATAAAAACATACATACCCACAATGATTTGTGGGCAAAGCTGTTAGAGCGGCAAGGGAAGCGATGACAATCGGCGAGCGTTCGTTTATTTTTCGGCACATCTCGGATTTTCTACCAACAACACAATGTTGTGACGCTTTGTCGTCGCGTCAGTCCTTCGACAGATTGACTCTTTGACATAAAAGCAAAAAACGTGTCAACGGAGATTTCACATGAAGAATTGTGTGTACATATATACATACAAATACATACAAATGTGCAAACGACATAATATAATATATGTAAGTACATATTTACGTACATAATTACTTTTACACATGCATTTGAAAAGAAAAATTGAAGCATGAATGTGAAATGCCGACGGCAAAACACATTTCTGTACTTTTGTGACTCCATAATGGTGTCAAGTAAATGAATGATTTTAAGAAATATATCAAAATATTTTTAAATTATTATTAATAACTCACAATAAAGTAAAAATTAATTAACATAAAATAATTTAAAAATAATAATAAATAATAGTTCAATAAAAAGGAATATATTGCAAATGGCATATCATGGTTATGTTAAGAGAGCGTATGTTTACAGATTCACCGCTGTTATAAAAGCGAGAAATGTTATTTGTTTCTCGTGCATGTATGGTGAACTCCTTGATAAATTCCTACAAATTGTTGTGACCATAAATCCGTTATAGCTGCAGTAGATAATATAATTTTTATTTATTTAATAAATTTCAAACTTTTAATCAAAATTAGTTATAATAATATACTTAAATCGAAGCTATAATACCCTTCACAGGTGCATTTCTTTTAGTAACTACTATATGTATGACTACATTTGAAAACGTGACTTGCCAACGGTTTGCATCCAACGGAAAGCATTTTGCCAGTTCTTTCTAGGCAGGTTCTTTGCTATAAACAATCTTCTATTCGAATTAAAGTTAGTTATTGAGGTAAATAGACCTTTCAGACATTTACATAAATTTTAATTTTTTAAGCTGATTGATTATTCACATTAAATTAATGGAAAACAAAACAAATTATAATATTTATAGAAATTAGAAAATATATAACATATAATAATATTTATTATTCTATAATACTTATTTATATGATATATAAATTACAATAATTACATCTTTTACTTAGCTCGCAATGTCAACGATTGATATATAGTTGTTATAAGCCGACTCTTGCCCACTCCAGCACCGCCTCCGACATATTCGAAGAAGATTTCCCTTTTACTGACATTGTGCATTACATGAGCAAAATATTCCCTCTGTTTGCTGTTAAGTGACTGCACCATTGCCAGTAAATGGTCTTCTAATATTAGAGGTGGGAGTTTAATTAATCGAACCGCCTCTTCCTCTGTATTGTTGTGCTCTTGAAAAACATTAATGCCTCCTGTTTGCTCTGGAACGGCTAGAGCTCTAAATTCGGGATCTAAAAGTTGTGAATCAGCTCGATCATCCGCTGTTTCTTCCGCTGTGACTTGAAGGTTTTCCAAAATCCGTTCTAGTTCGTTCGATGAAAATTTGTCATATTTGAGCTTATTCAGCTCAATTTGCTTGTGTGAATTGCAAATACTCTCGACGTCATTATTTAATAAGTCTGTTTCCTCATTTCTCCATGGGTGAAACATCATGGCGGTTTCTCTGAAGAAATCGGCTCTTGAACTTTCAACGCTAAAACGTTCCCAACGCAGAATAAGGGCTTGCTTCCTTTTCCTTAGAAATCCTGATCCATCCTTTAATGCCATTGGAAGTGCAGCTGTCGTGTCATCCTCGTTCTCTACTTCGTTGTATTCTTCGTTATTATCAGAAACATTTCTGCTTGTTTTGCAAAATCTGAACCATGCTGCAAAATCTGCTAAGAATAGTTCTTCCAATTGATCGGGCCTTTGATAGTATTGCTCCAGCACACTCGGCACATATATGTCCGTAGAGTCCTCCTGTAAAGCATTCAATTCAAGTCGGGGCTTTATCATCCTTACTCGGTTGTTTGGATGTGATGTATTTATAAATATTTCCCCATTACTGGCTTCTGATAGATGCAGTCCCAAAATATTATAAGCTGCTTCTTGAGCCGATATTTCCGATCCATTTACAAATTTTTTTCCGATGTGCTGCAGTTTTCTTTTAATGGAGAAATTCCCTGCATTTATTTCCTCCATGGCTTGTCTCAATAATGTTGATACTCCTCTATTGGATTTATTTATATAATTAATGATATAGCTGCAGCAAGCCTTTGCGTCCAGAATGAATTGAATGTCCATATTTGCTCTATGCAATTTAGGGATATTTTTATTATAGGCATTTAGAAGCCTGTCTGAAAATTTTCTCTTTAGGAAAATGTGTGACTTTTTTACAGATGAGCGAAGAGCAAGCTTATATCCTTCATAGTCAGTGTTGACTCGCTCATCCGCCAAAAAATTTTCGAAGCAGTTCAACCGTATTATTTCTTCCTCTGGGAGATCCGTTAGAGTGAATAGTTCCTGTATTTTTTGGAATTGAGCTTTGTGTTGCTCAATACCTTCCTCATTCTCCAGAGGGAAAAGTTTTTCTGTCCGTGGCATCGGCGGATATGGCATGTTGAATCGGCACACTTGTTTTCCATGTAGGTCTCTTAGGCAAGCTCGACCATGTCTGTGTTTTTGATACTGAATGAATTCCAGTAAGTCCAAATCATCGCCATCGGTTGTGATGTGTCGATCGATGAATGTTTCAACATCATTTGTGTTGGTGATTCCATCACTTTCCAATTGTGGTGCGTTACTTAGCCAGTACATGCCATGACAATGTGGTGATCCCCTATGCTGGAATTCAATTCTTTAGTAGTAACGGACTACTAAATTCTCTCCAAATAGCCCGTTTTGTAATCATTTTAGCATTTGGCGGAATCGATTGTCGAAATACCTGGAACATGTAACTGGATCTGTCCTTATCAGTCTCGCCTTTTCAGAGCTTGATAGAGCAGTAGCTTCCTCTTCCGAAATGTCTACTTTATCCACCAGTTTCTTCAATATGACTAACAACTCAGGCCATTTTGTTTCTGCAGCAGACATTGTGATAAAAAATGTTGGCAAACCAAACTGGCGGATCATGGCTAAAACTTTCTTCTTTTCAGCCTCCCAATGTGCAGGTGAGGATCGAAGTCCTTTGTGTACATGATAGCCTTCATCATGCTGGATAAGGTTGCTGACAAAATTTTCATCCCTCACATTTGCAGCAGTTATATTCCTCGATCCAGACTTTTTACGCAGGCAAATGGAAATTGCATTTTTAATGCGCTCCAACTCGTAGAACTTATAAATATACAGGAGCACGTCCACGCGCACACAACGCCGATCATAGCGTCGAATTTCAGAACGTGCAATTTTACTATAAGTTGTTGTAGTTGTCCTCTTTTTTCCGCAGTAAATCGTTGGATACGACAATTCCTGAGCATCGTCGTCGGTTGTAACGTCTCTTGGGCATCTACCTTGTCCTGGTGCCATTGCAACCCGTTCAATGGATCGATTTTCAACGGGTTCATTGTCCATTAAAGTCTCCTGACCACCTGGATTTAAATCCTCGTCCATTTCAAGCGGTACATTTTCCTAACGGGCATTAATAAGGTCTCTTACTTCTGCTTCATCTGCAGGATCCGCAATAAATGGCACAGTTTCCTCGTTTCCAGTATTTGCCAACCAATCACTGGACATTTGGATATTATGCTTGACGTAGAGCTCTGTACCCAGCAGATAGTTTAGTGCCTCCAATATTTTTGCTGGTCGCACTGTCTCCGTCATGAAATTTTGTTCATATTCCAATCGACGTTTCAAGTGCACTTGAATAATATGGCTGTTATCAAATCTTCGTGGAAGCATGATGACTGTCTCTACAACTGAAATGGGAATATTCGCCACTGCTCCACGAATAGCACATTGTCGTTCATATCCTAAGGAGATGAAGCGCATAAATGGGATCCTCGGTAATATCAGTCTTTCTTCTAGACACGTTAAATCCTGAAGGCATTCCGGAATACCAGGAAACTCCAATCCTTCCGATAGGCAGATATTTGGTATCTTGCCCTTCCTAACAATACGATAGCATGTGTCGCAAAAGTTGTACTTTTGGTTCGAAGACGGTAATTTTGATGACAGATAAAACACTTTTCTAGCATCTTCTGAGCGCGCAAATTTTGTTGAAGTCTGACATTTTTCTAGTTTTTTCACTTGATAAGGGAACCAAGTGCCACCGCAACATACGCATATTTCAGTGGGTCCTTTCTTTATCAACAATGCGTACATATCAAAGATATTGGCAGCTCGACGTTGACGTTCTTGTTCTTCTAGCTGTGCATCAGGAGAAAGTTCACGACGTCTTCTTATATTCCTCCTGGTTTGCCTCTCGCTTTCTAACTGACGATTTGCGGGATTCGATCTATGCAATTGTACTCTTTCCAACGTTGATTCCTGCTCGTTTGCTTGTTGTTGCCTGGTTTGCTGGCGGGTCACTCTTCTTTGAGAAGAATTTAAAATTTGCTCACGACGTCTTCTTATTGGATCTTCTCGACGACTTCTCCTCAATGCTGCATCTCGTTGCCTCTCTTCTTCTCTTATTATTGCATTCTGGCGCCGTACAGAACGTTCCATTGTGTCGCGCTCCTGCTCCGCTGCTCTATATTCCGGATCCAAGCGCCTGTTTGAATGACCCATTGTGCTGCGCTCCTGCTCCGCTGCTCTATATTCCGGATTGGTTCTCCTATTTAAATGTTCCGCGGTGTTGCGTTCCTGCTCTTCAGTTCAATATTCCGGATTCAAGCGCCTGACCGAATGTCCTATTGTGTCGCGCTCCTGCTCCGCTGCTCTATATTCAGGATCCAAGCGCCTGTTTGAATGACCCATTGTGTTGCGCTCCTGCTCCGCTGCTCTATATTCTGGATTCAAACGTCTATTTGAATGACCTACTGTATTACGCTGCTGCTCTTCAGCTCTCTGAAGTAGGTTCTGTCGTCTAGTGGAACGTGCAGAACTATCACGAGTTCTCTCCTAATTGCGGTACTCCAAATTTGAGCTGCGTAATTCTGCAATATAGTCAGCGTTCCTTTGTCTATTATTTTCCAAATTTTGACTATACTGTCGTCGGCTTCGATTCAGAGCATTGCGACGTCTTTGTTCCTGCGATTGCCTAGATACTCTTGGCATTTTCAAAAATAAAAAATATACTAAAATATTAATAAATTAAGTAATAATAATATAATTAAAAGAATGCGTATTATTTAAAAAAAGGATTTTTTCGTTGATTTTGAAAGTTATTTGCGTTGTGGAAAGTTTAAGCTGCTCGCGTAAACTGAAGTGATCCGATGCGTTTTTTCATATAAGAACTTTATTTAGATTGTCAGTTTGTATGGCAGCTATATGCCATTGAGAGAAATCAATGCCGGATTTCGTGAAGATATTTTATTTAATGAACAATTTTTCCATACAAGAACTTGATTCCGATCGTTCCGTTTATATGGCATCTATATGCTATAGTAATCCGAAGTGAAAAATTTCTTTGGAGATTGCATTACTTCTTCTAGCAAAAACTTATGCCAAATATTGTGAACATATCTCGTCGAATGAAAAAGTTTTCCATGCAAGTACTTGATTCCGATCGTTCAGTTTGTATGGCAGATATATGCTATAGTGATCCGATCTGAACAATTTCTTCGGATTGCATTACTTCTTCTAGCAAAAACTCATGCCAAATATTGTGAACATACCTCGTCAAATGAAAAAGTTTTCCATGCAAGCACTTGATTCCGATCGTTCAGTTTGTATGGCAGATATATGCTATAGTGATCCGATCTGAACAATTTCTTCGGAGATTGCATTACTTTTTCTAGCAAAACCTCATGCCAAATATTGTGAACATACCTCGTCAAATGAAAGAGTTTTCCATGCAAGCACTTGATTCCGATCGTTCAGTTTACATGGCAGCTATATGCTATAGTGATCCGATATCGGCGGTTCCGACAAATGAGCAGCTTCTTTGTGAGAAAAGGACAGGTGCAAAATTTCAGATCGATATCTCAAAAACTGAGGGACTAGTTCGCGTATATACAGACGGACAGACAGACGGACGGACAGACAGACGAACATGGCTAAATCAGCTCAGCTCGTCACGGTGATTATTTATATATACACTTTATATGGTCTCCGACGTTTCCTTCTGGGTGTTACAAACTTCGTGGCAAAATTAATATACCCTGTTCAGGGTATAAATATGAATATATAAAAATAAATTTTCACTTGATGCCATATCAAATGTACTGACATATCAAATGTGAGTGTATTGGTGAACCCACCAGCAGTTTCTTGTGGGGTACGTTTAGGCCAATTATGGAATGTAAACAAATTGTCAACTGACATTTAGGGCTGGCAAAAAAATGTCTTCTAATAATATCGATTAAACTAGATCAGGCACCGATCATAAGGAGTGGAATGTAAGTTTTCAAGGGGTTTTCAGCGAAAACTGTGTTTTCGTTTGACAGATTTTGTATGGACGAAAACACAGGTTTTCGCGTGAAAACCTCTTTTATAACTACCAAGATGCTTCAACCTTAATCTAACAAAAGCTGGACAGTGGAAGATGTACCGCGTGAGGCCCAATAAGACGGTGTTCAGTGAGAACTTCTTTCATTACGGAGAGATGAACCTTTTTAAGGGTTAATAGACCTTTTACGTTCTACTTTGATCCAGAGAAATATAACTTTTGCACACCGGCTGGTTGTTAAAATTCGCCCCTATGTGCCTATCCTTTGGATAGAGGCGAAGGTCATATTCATACCAAAGGCGGCTAAAGGAATCTGCCTAGACCCCCGAAAAGATTCTATATATCTATATTAGAGACAAACTTCCATTGGCTAATTTTTCAGAACCACAGCAAGCTGGCAGATCTATTGAGACTGTACTTAACTCGCTAACCCAAAGTATAGAAAGAGCTCTAGAGCAAAAGAAATACGCTTTGGGCCTCTTTGTTGACATAAATAGAGCATTGAACAATATCTCCAATAACGCTATCGTTAAAAGTCTAGAAGCAGCCCGGATAGAGCGTGCTTTCACAGCATCAATAAAAACTCTACTGAGCGGCAGGAGGATTAATGTAATGCCACATGGAGATTTCTTGTTAATACGAGATAAAGTATACGTCGCGGAGGACGTCAACGCTTTTTACGAAGTTTAATAGAAATTTGATATTTAATTCTGATACTATCTCCAATCACTTGAACAACAAAGCTCCTAGATATCTACGCCACGCCGAATATAAACTGAAGTGTTCCAGCATCTCTGTCATATTTACTTCTCTGCATTTTCTACATTTCTACATGTGGCATCGTTAGTATGGCTCTCATGTGATGATAGTAAGTTGTGACCTGTGAGTGGGCCAACAACCGTCCTGCAGTCTTTTCGAGACTGTGTGAGTAGTAAGCTTGCGTGTTTTCCTTCCACTCCTTTGCAAATGATCTTGGCGATCCTGCATGCTTCTAACGTATTCTATTTCGCAAAATTTTTCGGCACTTTGTAATAAAATATTTTTCAGTAGATTTAAATAAAATGTTTTATCCATAGTACCTTTCATAAAAACGAAGTATCCGACACCTGCTGATGACATACAGTCTCAAACCATTATGTGGCCTTCAACAAGTTTTACTATACATCTCAGATTTTTCGGATCCAACTCCGTGTTGGACTTACTCCGATCGTTCAGTTTGTATGGCAGATATATGCTATAGTGATCCGATCTGAACAATTTCTTCGGAGATTGCATTACTTTTTCTAGCAAAACCTCATGCCAAATATTGTGAACATACCTCGTCAAATGAAAGAGTTTTCTATGCAAGCACTTGATTCCGATCGTTCAGTTTACATGGCAGCTATATGCTATAGTGATCCGATATCGGCGGTTCCGACAAATGAGCAGCTTCTTTGTGAGAAAAGGACAGGTGCAAAATTTCAGATCGATATCTCAAAAACTGAGGGACTAGTTCGCGTATATACAGACGGACAGACAGACGGATGGACAGACAGACGGACATGGCTAAATCAGCTCAGCTCGTCACGGTGATTATTTATATATACACTTTATATGGTCTCCGACGTTTCCTTCTGGGTGTTACAAACTTCGTGGCAAAATTAATATACCCTGTTCAGGGTATAAATATGAATATATAAAAATAAATTTTCACTTGATGCCATATGAAATGTACTGACACATCAAATGTGAGTGTATTGGTGAACCCATCAGCAGTTTCTTGTGGGGTACGTTTAGGCCAATTATGGAATGTAAACAAATTGTCAACTGACATTTAGGGCTGGCAAAAAAATGTCTTCTAATAATATCGATTAAACTAGATCAGGCACCGATCATAAGGAGTGGAATGTAAGTTTTCAAGGGGTTTTCAGCGAAAACTGTGTTTTCGTTTGACAGATTTTGTATGGACGAAAACACAGGTTTTCGCGTGAAAACCTCTTTTATAACTACCAAGATGCTTCAACCTTAATCTAACAAAAGTTGGACAGCGGAAGATGTACCGCGTGAGGCCCAATAAGACGGTGTTCAGTGAGAACTTCATCATTACGGAGAGATGAACCTTTTTAAGGGTTAATAGACCTTTTACGTTCTACTTTGATCCAGATAAATATAACTTTTGCACACCGGCTGGTTGTTAAAATTAGCCCCTGGTTTAAGACTTAACTATGTGCCTATCCTTTGGATAGAGGCGAAGATCATATTCATACCAAAGGCGGCTAAAGGAATCTGCCTAGACCCCCGAAAAGATTCTATATGTCTATATTAGCGACAAACTTCCATTGGCTAATTTTTCAGAACCACAGCAAGCTGGCAGATCTATTGAGACTATACTTAACTCGCTAACCCAAAGTATAGAAAGAGCTCTAGAGCAAAAGAAATATGCTTTGGGCCTCTTTGCTGACATAAATAGAGCATTGAACAATATCTCCAATAACGCTATCGTTAAAAGTCTAGAAGCAGCCCGGATAGAGCCTGCCATAACAACATGAATAAAAACTCTACTGAGCGGCAGGAGGATTAATGCGGAATGGAACGAAGCCAGATTATGTTAGATTACACAGGCTTCCACGCAATTTATAGACTTACAGGTCCTTTGTAATGCCACATGGAGATTTCTTATTAATACGAGATAAAGTATACGTCGTGGAGGACGTCAACGCTTTTTACGGAGTTTAATAGAAATTTTATATTTAATTCTGATACTATCTCCAATCACAACAAAGCTCCTAGATATCTAAGCCAAGCCGGACATAAACTGAAGTGTTCCAGCATCTCTGTCATATTTACTTCTCTGCATTTTCTACATTTCTACATGTGGCATCGTTAGTATGGTTCTCATGTGATGATAGTAAGTTGTGACCTGTGAGTGGGCCAACAACCGTCCTGCAGTCTTTTCGAGACCGTGTGAGTAGTAAGCTTGCGTGTTTTCCTTCCACTCCTTTGCAAATGATCTTGGCGATCCTGCATGCTTCTAACGTATTCTATTTCGCAAAATTTTTCGGCACTTTGTAATAAAATATTTTTCAGTAGATTTAAATAAAATGTTTTATCCATAGTACCTTTCATAAAAACGAAGTATCCGGCACCTGCTGATGACATACAGTCTCAAACCATTATGTGGCCTTCAACAAGTTTTACTATACATCTCAGATTTTTCGGATCCAACTCCGTGTTGGACTTACTCCAGACGAAAGACTTCCCATCAGTACCAAAAGGTTTAATTTGCTTCCGTCAGCAAAAACAACTTCTTTACAATATGTTTCGTCTTTATTAATATGATTTTTAGCTAATTTCACTCTAAATTTTCTTTTAAGCTTACTAAGAAACGGTTCGTTTCGAGCTGTCCGAGCATGAAAAACAGCTTGGCGTAAAATTCTGCGATTTTCCATTTTTGTAATGCATAATTACTAAATCGTGCTTTTCAATAGATGTACGTCCGTCTCGTTCGTCCACTTTCAACGTACAAATTGCATTAAGAAATAACGTAATGTACCATTCAACTTTATTTGTCTATTCTTGTTGATCGTTGTAATGCCGCCAATACCGGTAAAAGTCCACACACGAAATAAGCTGTGTGGTCGTTTTGCTTAGTATTTTGTTTTAGTTGTAAGTTTTCTATGTCAGAAGAAATTATTTTGATTGCTTTTGTCTGTGCTTGCAATTCAATACAATTTATATTTCATGTACATTTAAGTTTATATAAAAATAATACATATAATAAAAATACAACCCATTTTCTTTTTAAAAAAATGGGCCACGAAATAAGCTGTGAGCCACTGTACGTTTATAACCAGCCGGCAATTAAGGCAATAATCTCACATCAAATTACGGCCTTATAGAAAGCGGGCATATAAATTATTTTGTAGTCCATTTCTGTTCTTTATTGAGTCTGATTAGAACTAAACTAACATTTCACTTCTAGTTATAGCTTATCCTACGCTTCTGTCGCTGCTCTATCTGTAGCTACTTGTCGTTGTCGCTGAGAGTGGGTTGAGTCAGCGAATTCCACGGCTTTTGTTGTTGGGATATATAGTAACCCATACTATGTTCAACATTTAGGCAGACAATACAGACTGTTTAATTTGACTGCCATCGTTTTGGGTTAACTTGTATGCTGGGTTTCAGGTCACAAAGGAATTCCTGGAGCGAAATAGCTGATGAGATTGCCAAAAGAACAGTACAGGAAATACGGTAATAACTAAAAACGATATACAATGAAAGTTTCGAAAGAGCTGACAGATGGATCGCCAAGAACATGTGAAAGAGCCTTGAAGAAAAACACTCATGCTTTTTACTCACACGGTCTCGAAAGAACTGCAGGAGAGTTGTTTGCCTAATGACAGATCACAACCTTCTAGCATTACATGCGAGCCGGATGGGCATAAGTATCGGTGATACATGCAGAAAGTGGAGGAAAATAGGCATGAGAGAGACGCGGGAACACCTCCTATGCTTTGGTCTAGCATTATCCAGAACTCGTCTTAAATATCTAGGAGCTTCACAGTTCACGTGACTAGATGAAGTATTTAAATTGGATACCAAGTCGCTTTTAAAGTTTGCAAAAAGCGTTGACGTTCTGTCTGACGAATACTTCAGCTCAAGTTAAACGAACCAGCATCTGGCACTACTAAGGACTATCAGGCCTTAATATCGCATGACAGCCGGTCAGTACAACCAAGCCAAACCTGAGTTGTTAATGTGAAAACTGTTTCTGTAATATGTCCACTTACAGCACTATTCGGAAAAAATTTCTTAATTAATTTGCAATGTTGTAGGTCTTGCTAGATCTAGTAGATCTCGCTTCTGCAGAGATGTTTGGAGAATGAATATCTTTAAGATTCATCTCCAGCACACGAAGGCGGCATTCTCAAATAGTTTGCTTTGTCTCGGAAGGCCATATTTAAATTGTCACTATTCGTTTAAAATCATCTAATTGTCATTGATTTCTTTATTATGTGAGTGCATTTGTGCACCGTTATTTCCACGGCACCAGCGACAAATTCGCTCTCAACACGCTGGAACTATATATGCATGATTTTGCAAAAGTACTGTGAGAAAAAAACTAGCCGCACCATTCAAATTGTCCTAAATAATCTTAGATCAATTCAATAAAATTAGCCGAAGTTAGTTGGAATTGGGGGTTTCTATGAAACACTAATATTTTGTAATAAATAATTTTACTTTCCTTCGTTATGCAGTAAAGTTGTGAAAACAGGGTTTAAAAATTACATTATTGTTTATAATGAATTTTTATTATGTGGTTTGTAGAGTATACTTATGTGTTTAAATTTTTCACTGCTACATCTGTGGTGACCCTAAAATATATATTAAACTTCTTCTTTGGCACCACAAGCGTGGGTCGGTCTGGGTCGAGATAAGATAACTTCGCCAGTTGCCTCTATCCCTTGCGAGGTCATGCCAGCTGTACATCCCAAGTGCAGAAAGATCCCTATGCACTTGGCCCTTCCATAGGTCCCGAATCGAAGGATTAAACTGATTACCTCGGAGTGACCCCACCACGGCTCTTTCTCTCTCTCTAAACCGTGACCCTGAGTTCCTTACGGGTCAGTTACCGCATCTCACTCAAAGTTGCTCACGTTGCCCGGGGTGCTCGATGCGAACGCAGATAGCTGGATACCCCATTTACAACCCAGTAATTATACCTCATATATGTACATATTGAACTTAATATAACATAAAATTAAATTATGCGCTACATATATTTACTACTACCCTATTGCGTACGTGTTTCTTCGCTTATGCACCTTCATTTTTAATATATAATAATTTTGTGTCACGGTGTTTGATGCCAAACTCTTCCGAAACGGCTGGACCGATTTTGATAAAATTTTGGGTAGGTCTGAGAATCGATCAACTTCTATTTTTCATACCCCTAAATGTTAAGGGTGGTGTAGACTAATTTTATTTTGTGGACACAATTTTTTGTTTGTATTTTTTCATTATTCAGCATTGGAAAATACATAAAATAACATTTTTAACAGCGATTTTACATTTACATCCCCCACACCCTTACAGTGTTAGTTATTCAAAAAAAAAACTGCCTAAAAACAAGGAAGGACTAAGTTTGGGTGTAACCGAACATTTTATACTCTTGCAACTTGCAAAAATCAAAGCCGGAGAAATACCAATACATATGTAGGTGTTGGCAAAACTGTACTATACTAAAAAATGTTGCGAAAGCATTCAACACTTATTATTCGACGAAATCGTGAATGGATAACAATTAAGTTTAGTATCATAATAATTTATTTTGAAGGTTTGTCCTCACTTAGTTTAATTAATATATTTGATGTGATTTTGTTTTTACAAACCGAATGATTTCTATTAAGATATTCTGCAAGCCACGTGATTTTATTTATTTCGAAGTCTATGTGCTGTTTGAAGCAAATGACATTTGTTTTCCACTATTATGTAAATATTTTATTTCAAAAAATTTAAAACGTCTTCAACAAACATAAGTGCTGCCGTGAGAGTTTTGTAAAATAATGATTTTTCGTTGCAGAAGTTTAGAGAACGGCTTTTCAGGGATAATTCAAATCCGTTTAAAGTTTCTGATGTGCTGTTTAAATACTTTTATTTACTACAGTATTGTACATGCATTGAATTCATTTGCAAATACCTTCCACAACGTTTCAATCTGTGATTTGAGTTCTTTCAAAACCTTTCAGCGAAATCTTTATTATTTGCCGTAAAATTGAGTAGAACTGTCTTCGGTTCAATATTTTTGAGTTAACTCCTAAAAAGTCGCAAAATTGTTAACAAATAATTAGAAAATTTATAGGGCTTTCATTCAATCAAATTTCACGAATGACTCCACTTGGACAGATTCGTTGCTATCCAAAGACCATCGCATATCTACAAAGCGCCTTGAGGCTGCCATAAATATGTTGAGTCGGTAAATAACAATTCCAGCCACTGTGTCTGGTTCATAGAAGGTATTACCAGAGAACGTATATCATAGAGAAGGTTCACAGTGCGGCCATTAGCAAAATATTTCATGCTTCGCAGGGGAACTGAAAAAGATGAGCGTGTTTCACCAAATTTGGAAGGGGTACTGAAAACGATGAGCGTGTTTCACCAAATGTCCACAATTAACTTCAGATGACTGAAAAATAGCGGAATTGAGCATTTTCAATGTTAATTGTGAAAAATAATGCTAATTTCAATGTTAAGAAATGTACGCTTATAGATTCGTATATTTACAATGCGCAAACGACTTTGGATATAATTTGAAGATATTCTTCCTATACAGGGTGGCTAACGAATCGTGCTACAAAATTAAACCGTAATAAGTTTCTTTTTAGTCAATGCATTACATTCAATTCTGTTATTGTATAGAAAATTTTATTTTATTTAAACAATTAATTATCTTCCATATTCAACCACGCATATGCGACACATAATTCGGGATTGCCTCAATTATCTATTTAATGGACTGCTTCAGTTCAGTCAGATTTCTGGGTTTGATTTTGTACACCTCTTGCTTGACATAACCCCATAAGAAAAGACCAAGCGGTCGCAAATATTCGTCGGACTGACGCGACGACAAAGCGTCAAAACATTGTGTTGTTGGTAGAAAATCCGAACTATGCCGAAAAAAAATAACGAACGGCCGCCGATTGCCACCGCTTCTTGCCGCTCTAACAGCTTTGCCTACAAACTATCGTAAATATGTACAAATATGTTTCTGTATGAGCATGCATACATATTGACGCAGATTTTTGTGAGACACGGAAAAATATTTTAAAATTGTTAAATATTTTAAATCGACAAAAGCTTTGTTGCCAGTTTTGTCAATTTTTTCTGTGTTTTGTGAGCTTGCGTGGTTGCAACTTTTCTCTGCTAGAGGGAATATCAGAAATTTGTTCAATTTATGATTTTTAGCTTTTGCCATCGTCGCGAAAAGATGCTTGTTGGCAAACGCATGCTCGGGGAGATGAGAGGGTGTCTCTTTTTATGAATGAAGCGAGGTTGCTTATTGAAAGTACGCCTGCGTTCATGAATGAAAATTTTGTTGTTGTGTGATTTACTATAAATTTGGGATTCGGCTATTTGGCTGACTATTGACTTGTGACGATTATTGTTTTTGTAGAACAATGTTTGTAGTTTTTGCGGGTGCCATATATACATACATATGTACGCATAGACATACTTATGTAAGTTGGTTTGTGTATACATTATTTGTTCGGCAATGTCATTTATACATACATATGTATATGTGTGTACATATAAATCATGGCGCGCACATATATTGTGTTGATATCCCTACAAGAACAGTGACGGTCATCTGATGGGTAATATGACAGTCATAGCTGAAAAAATTTTGTCAGCGCGCAGAACAAAGTTTCTATCATTTTCTTAAGAGCCTTGTGCAAAAACTGATGTAAACAAACGTATGTGTGTCAGTTTGCATCTCTCTTTAACACATGGGTATTCGGAATTGATTCACTATAGGTATATCTATACTGCTGACTCTCATGTCTTTTTCTGAGTCATTGCTGACCATAAATCTGTCAAAGCTGAAAATTGTCAGTTATGACTGAAACGCTATCAGAAGTGAAAAATTATTTTGCGCAGTAGATAATATAATTTTTATTTCTTTAATAAATTTCAAACTTTTAACCAAAATTAGTTATAATAATATACCTAAATATAAAAAGGAATGCAACAAAAAATATAATTAAATAATAAAATATGAAAATATAAAAATAAATTTTCACTTGATGCCATCTCCTCCTCTCAATAGCTCTTCTTTCGTCTTTCTCCAATCAGTGGATAGTTCTGAATTTAAAAATGCAAATGTAAATTAACTAAATATATACTTTTATTTGAAACTTATTTAACTGACGTATGTATTTATATTATAGTTGAAAACACCTCTCTTTCATAAAATTTTATATTTTTAACAAAAAACCCAAAAGAGTTTTGCACAGAAGCGTGCAACACTTTTCGTTTGTGGCAAGAAGAACAGTAAAATTGTTTTGCGCAGTTGTTGAGAAACTTATGTGGAATTTTATGCGTCCCTTTTTGATATGGTTTTTCATGCTTACACATGTAAGCAATATAATTCGAAAATGTCTCTGTTTACAAAATAACAGTGACGGTCAGCTGACAAGTAAACTGTCCGTCAGTACTGACATGTCAAATGTGAGTGTGTTGGTGAACCCATCAGCAGTTTCTTGTAGGGATACGATAAAATTATGATTTGAATTTCTGAAATTTTTCTTTCAAATGTGCTTGTGCAGATATACATATAATTATATATAAGATTATTATGATAAAAGATGTACATATGTACATATACATATATTGTAATAAATTTAATCTCTATTAGGAAAGTATATTATGTAAAAACTAAATGAAATCATTAAATTCCCAAATTGACTATATATATTTTTAAAATTACATAATTTAATTAGAATGTTATCAGTTTTGCATGTTTTCATAAAAATTCGCAAAATGATATTCATATCAATAAATATGATTGCATATACGCGTATAAAAATATAAGCCAAAAGAGTAACATGCGGCTGTAAAATCAACGCAAGTCTCTGAGCATAATTTTTATTCAATGCTCAGCTCTGTTCACTCGTCACTGTTAAAATTTCTCCTTCCTAGCCGACTGTGGTGAAACACAGTAGTTGGACCTTCTCTTTATTTTACATTCTCTGGTATTACTATGTTCGCACCGAACTGAAATCCTTTTGTAAACACAATTTGTGGATTGTGGAACCAAAGTCGTTCTGACCGACATTGTGTGTTTCCGATGAGTTTTCATTGACAGTTCACACATCTATTTGTTTACATTTGTTATGTACCCTACAAAAACAGTGACGGTCATCATAGCTGAAAAAATTTTGTCAACGCGCAGAACAAAGTTTCTATCATTTTCTTAAGAGCCTTGTTTTCTTTTTGTTTGTTTGTTTTGTTTTTTCTGAGTCATTGGTGACCATAAATCCGTCATAGCTGCAGTAGATAATATAATTTTTATTTATTTAATAAATTTCAAACTTTTAATCAAATTAGTTATAATAATATACTTAAATATAAAAAAGAATGCAACAAAAAATATAATAAAATATGAATATATAAAAATGAAATTTCACTTGATGCCATTTCCTCCTCTCAATAGCTCTGCGTACGTCCTTCTCCAATCAGGGGATAGTTCTGAATTCCAAATGGCAAATGTAAATTAACAGTACTGACTTATCAAATGTGAGTGTATTGGTGAACCCATCAGCAGTTTCTTGTAGGGTACGTTTAGGCCAATTATGGAATGTAAACAAATTGTCAACTGACATTTAGGGCTGGCAAAATATGTCTTCTAATAATATCGATTAAACTAGAGCAGGCACCGATTATAATGAGTGGAATCTAAGTTTTCAAGGGGTTTTCAACGAAAACTATGTTTTCGTTTGACAGATTTTGTATGGATGAAAATACAAGTTTTCGCGTGAAAACATCTTTTATAACTACCAAGATACTTCAACCTTAATCTAACAAAAGTGAAGGCCCAATAAGACGGTGTTCAATGAGAACTTCTATCATTACGGAGAGATGAACCTTTCTAAGGGTTAATAGACCTTTTACGTTCTACTTTGATCCAGAGAAATATAACTTTTGCAGACCGGCTGGTTGTTAAAATTCGCCCCTGGTTTAAAACTTAACTATGTGCCTATCCTTTGGATAGAGGCGAAGATCATATTCATACCAAAGGCGGCTAAAGGAATCTGCCTAGACCCCCGAAAAGATTCTATATGTCTATATTAGAGACAAACTTCCATTGGCTAATTTTTCAGAACCACAGCAAGCTGGCAGATCTATTGAGACTGTACTTAACTCGCTAACCCAAAGTATAGAAAGAGCTCTAGAGCAAAAGAAATATGCTTTGGGCCTCTTTGTTGACATAAATAGAGCATTGAACAATATCTCCAATAACGCTATCGTTAAAAGTCTAGAAGCAGCCCGGATAGAGCGTGCTTTCACAGCATCAATAAAAACTCTACTGAGCGGCAGGAAGATTAATGCGGAATGGAACGAAGCCAGATTATGTTAGATTACACTGGCTTCCACGCAATTTATAGACCTACAGGTCCTTTGTAATGCCACATGGAGATTTCGTATTAATACGAGATAAAGTATACGTCGTGGAGGACGTCAACGCTTTTTACGAAGTTTAATAGAAATTTGATATTTAATTCTGATACTATCTCCAATCACTTGAACAAAAAAGCTCCTAGATATCTAAGCCAAGCCGGGCATAAGCTGAAGTGTTCCAGCATCTCTGTCATATTTACTTCTCTGTATTTTCTACATTTCTACATGTGTCATCGTTAATACGGTGTAACGAAGCTTTTTGCTGCCCCCTGCTTCTTATGGTTTGCTGAGGTATACTCGCCGTGTCCAGGGTTCGTGACAATAAATTTGTAAACTGTGGGGCTCTTTACAAATCGTAGTTTATTTGTCTTCCAATTGCACAATATGTAGATCCACTTTCAATCGCTCGATATTTAGATCCGCGTTGTAGAAGTGTCACCCGATGTTGGCGTTCATTCCACTTTCAAGTATACAATATGCAGATCCACTTTCAATCGGTCGATATTTAGATTCGCGTTGTAGGAGCGTCACCCGATGCTGGCGTTCATTCCACAATCTCTGGATCCGCGTTGTTGGAGCGTCAGCCGATGCTGGCGTTTCGACAGGGTAGTGGTTCCCGTAACCCGTTAGCGCGTCGCTATCACGCGGAATTACGGAGGGCAGTGACAGCGGCCGCGATGCCAAGCGTGGAGCAGGTCAGAGGATCGACTCACTACCCACTTCACGCGTGACTTCCGGCCTTCGCACGTTAAGGAGTGAAATGCCTGCCAGAGGATCGACTCACTGCGAGACATTCATTCCTTACCGCCGGAAAACGTCGTCTGCCTTTCCGCGCTCCCGTTGAATAGTTAGTATACTATCGCGCATACTACCCTGTCGCGCTCTGGGTGTGCTACGCGTCCCGGGATGACTTACGTTCCGTGTCCTGCTCCGATGATGACCTCGACAGCGACTCCACCGCTGCGTGAAGTGGGTAGTGAGTCGATCCTCTGACCTGCTCCACGCTTGGCATCGCGGCCGCTGTCACTGCCCTCCGTAATTCCGCGTGATAGTGACGCGCTAACGGGTTACGGGAACCACTACCCTGTCGAAACGCCAGCATCGGCTGACGCTCCAACAATGCGGATCCAGAGATTGTGGAATGAAAGCCAGCATCGGGTGACGCTCCTACAACGTGGATCTAGAGATTGTATAATTGAAAGTGGAATGAACGCCAGCATCGGGTGACGCTCCTACAACGCGAATCTAAATATCGACCGCTTGAAAGTGGATCTGCATATTGTATACTTGAAAGTGGAATGAACGCCAACATCGGGTGACGCTTCTACAACGCGGATCTAAATATCGAGCGATTGAAAGTGGATCTACATATTGTGCAATTGGAAGACAAATAAACTACGATTTGTAAAGAGCCCCACAGTTTACAAATTTATTGTCACGAACCCTGGACACGGCGAGTATACCTCAGCAAACCATAAGAAGCAGGGGGCAGCAAAAAGCTTCGTTACACCGTATTAACGATGACACATGTAGAAATGTAGAAAATACAGAGAAGTAAATATGACAGAGATGCTGGAACACTTCAGCTTATGCCCGGCTTGGCTTAGATATCTAGGAGCTTTTTTGTTCAAGTGATTGGAGATAGTATCAGAATTAAATATCAAATTTCTATTAAACTTCGTAAAAAGCGTTGACGTCCTCCACGACGTATACTTTATCTCGTATTAATACGAAATCTCCATGTGGCATTACAAAGGACCTGTAGGTCTATAAATTGCGTGGAAGCCAGTGTAATCTAACATAATCTGGCTTCGTTCCATTCCGCATTAATCTTCCTGCCGCTCAGTAGAGTTTTTATTGATGCAGTGAAAGCACGCTCTATCCGGGCTGCTTCTAGACTTTTAACGATAGCGTTATTGGAGATATTGTTCAATGCTCTATTTATGTCAACAAAGAGGCCCAAAGCATATTTCTTTTGCTCTAGAGCTCTTTCTATACTTTGGGTTAGCGAGTTAAGTACAGTCTCAATAGATCTGCCAGCTTGCTGTGGTTCTGAAAAATTAGCCAATGGAAGTTTGTCTCTAATATAGACATATAGAATCTTTTCGGGGGTCTAGGCAGATTCCTTTAGCCGCCTTTGGTATGAATATGATCTTCGCCTCTATCCAAAGGATAGGCACATAGTTAAGTCTTAAACCAGGGGCGAATTTTAACAACCAGCCGGTCTGCAAAAGTTATATTTCTCTGGATCAAAGTAGAACGTAAAAGGTCTATTAACCCTTAGAAAGGTTCATCTCTCCGTAATGATAGAAGTTCTCATTGAACACCGTCTTATTGGGCCTTCACTTTTGTTAGATTAAGGTTGAAGTATCTTGGTAGTTATAAAAGATGTTTTCACGCGAAAACTTGTATTTTCATCCATACAAAATCTGTCAAACGAAAACATAGTTTTCGCTGAAAACCCCTTGAAAACTTAGATTCCACTCATTATAATCGGTGCCTGCTCTAGTTTAATCGATATTATTAGAAGACATATTTTGCCAGCCCTAAATGTCAGTTGACAATTTGTTTACATTCCATAATTGGCCTAAACGTACCCTACAAGAAACTGCTGATGGGTTCACCAATACACTCACATTTGATAAGTCAGTACTGTTAATTTACATTTGCCATTTGGAATTCAGAACTATCCCCTGATTGGAGAAGGACGTACGCAGAGCTATTGAGAGGAGGAAATGGCATCAAGTGAAATTTCATTTTTATATATTCATATTTTATTATATTTTTTGTTGCATTCTTTTTTATATTTAAGTATATTATTATAACTAATTTTGATTAAAAGTTTGAAATTTATTAAATAAATAAAAATTATATTATCTACTGCAGCTATGACGGATTTATGGTCACCAATGACTCAGAAAAAACAAAACAAACAAACAAAAAGAAAACAAGGCTCTTAAGAAAATGATAGAAACTTTGTTCTGCGCGTTGACAAAATTTTTTCAGCTATGATGACCGTCACTGTTTTTGTAGGGTACATAACAAATGTAAACAAATAGATGTGTGAACTGTCAATGAAAACTCATCGAAAACACACAATGTCGGTCAGAACGACTTTGGTTCCACAATCCACAAATTGTGTTTTCAAAAGGATTTCAGTTAGGTGCGAACATAGTACTACCAGAGAATGTAAAATAAAGAGAAGGTCCAACTACGGACCAGCGTGTGAATTGTCAAAACCTAACAAAATGCGATGAGCGTGTTTCACCACAGTCGGCTAGGAAGGAGAAATTTTAACAGTGACGAGTGAACAGAGCTGAGCATTGAATAAAAATTATGCTCAGAGACTTGCGTTGATTTTACAGCCGCATGTTACTCTTTTGGCTTATATTTTTATACGCGTATATGCAATCATATTTATTGATATGAATATCATTTTGCGAATTTTTATGAAAACATGCAAAACTGATAACATTCTAATTAAATTATATAATTTTAAAAATATATATAGTCAATTTGGGAATTTAATGATTTTATTTAGTTTTTACATAATATACTTTCCTAATAGAGATTAAATTTATTACAATATATGTATATGTACATATGTACATCTTTTATCATAATAATCTTATATATAATTATATGTATATCTGCACAAGCACATTTGAAAGAAAAATTTCAGAAATTCAAATCATAATTTTATCATATCCCTACAAGAAACTGCTGATGGGTTCACCAACACACTCACATTTGATATGTCAGTACTGACGGACAGTTTACTTGTCAGCTGACCGTCACTGTTATTTTGTAAACAGAGACATTTTCGAATTATATTGCTTACATGTGTAAGCATGAAAAACCATATCAAAAAGGGACGCATAAAATTCCACATAAGTTTCTCAACAACTGCGCAAAACAATTTTACTGTTCTTCTTGCCACAAACGAAAAGTGTTGCACGCTTCTGTGCAAAACTCTTTTGGGTTTTTTGTTAAAAATATAAAATTTTATGAAAGAGAGGTGTTTTCAAATATAATATAAATACATACGTCAATTAAATAAGTTTCAAATAAAAGTATATATTTAGTTAATTTACATTTGCATTTTTAAATTCAGAACTATCCACTGATTGGAGAAAGACGAAAGAAGAGCTATTGAGAGGAGGAGATGGCATCAAGTGAAAATTTATTTTTATATTTTCATATTTATTTATTTAATTATATTTTTTGTTGCATTCCTTTTTATATTTAGGTATATTATTATAACTAATTTTGGTTAAAAGTTTGAAATTTATTAAAGAAATAAAAATTATATTATCTACTGCGCAAAATAATTTTTCACTTCTGATAGCGTTTCAGTCATAACTGACAATTTTCAGCTTTGACAGATTTATGGTCAGCAATGACTCAGAAAAAGACATGAGAGTCAGCAGTATAGATATACCTATAGTGAATCAATTCCGAAGACCCATGTGTTAAAGAGAGATGCAAACTTACACACATACGTTTGTTTACATCAGTTTTTGCACAAGGCTCTTAAGAAAATTATAGAAACTTTATTCTGCGCGCTGACTCACTGCGAGACATTCACTCCTTACCGCCGGAAAACGTCGTCCGCCTTTCCGCGCTCCCGAATAGTTAGTATACTATCGCGCATACTACCCTGTCGCACTCTGGGTGTGCTACGCGTCCCGGGATGACTTACGTTCCGTGTCCGCGTAGGCTTACCCCGATTCCACCGCTGCTCGCGTCCTACCGTAGAAGATATTCTCCGATCACCCGTCCAGCGTTGTGCTCGCTGTCACAGTCCTGTCCTGAATGACTGCTGATCGGCCTGCTTGCTTTCCGCCAAGCCGTGTGTTGCTTGCTCGCCCGTTCGCAACATGATGCTTAGGATGGCGTGTGTTGCTAGAAGTGGCGTGATGTAACTGTTATGTCGCAACATGTTGCTTTAGGATGGCGTGTGTTGCTAAAAGTGGCGTGATTTTCCCGTTGCGGCCCGATACTCGTTGCGTTGATTTTATTTAACAGGGTGCGTCTTCATGTGTTGTGTGGGCTAAATTCCATCTGGACATTTAGTTCTCACACTTCCCCCCCCACTTCGGTGAGTTTTGCATCAGATTAGATGCAAAATTTAATCTAAGTTACAATATTTTATTAAATTCGAGTCTTAAATTATATTACAAATTTTCTTGGTTATATAAGGTTGGCCGTTATTTCTCTTCCGCTTTTTTGCTCTTCATTCAATGCTTTATAAAAAGTGTTACAGTGATCGGATTTAGTTAAAATATGCGCCGTTTTATTCGTAAACTTGTTGCCAACGAGATGCCAACTTCATTATACCCCTCTCGTAGAAGGCTGCGTCCTTATTGGCAAAAAACTCGGAGAGCCAATTTTCACAGGCCTCTCTTGAGGCCAACTTCTCACCATTAAGCGCGTTCGCCATGGACAGGAAAAGACGGTAATCACTTGCTGCCAGGTCCGGGCTATATGGTGGATGCGATAAAACCTCCCATCCGAGCTCCCGTAGCTTCTGACGAGTCATCAACGAAGTGTGTGGTCTGGCGTTGTCCTGGTGGAACACTACACCCTTCCTGTTGGCCAATTCTGGACGCTTCTGGTTGATCGCCTGCTTCAAGCGGTCCAGTTGTTCGCAGTAGATGGTAGATTTAAGCGTCTGGCCATATGGGAGCAGGTCATAGTGGATGATTCCCTTCCAATCCCACCAAACACACAGCAAAACCTTACTGTCCGTCAATCCCGGCTTGGCCACTGTTTGGGACGATTCACCGGCCTTCGACCACGACCGTTTTCGCTTGATATTGTCGTATGTGATCCATTTTTCGTCGCCAGTCACCATCCGCTTCAAGAATGGGACGAGTTCGTTCCATTTCAGCAGCATATCGCAGGCGTTGATTCGGTCCAGAAGGTTTTTTTGCGTCAAATTATGCGGCACCCAAACATCAAACTTTTTTTT
Source organism: Bactrocera oleae (assembly GCF_042242935.1). Taxonomy (NCBI): domain Eukaryota; kingdom Metazoa; phylum Arthropoda; class Insecta; order Diptera; family Tephritidae; genus Bactrocera; species Bactrocera oleae. The sequence continues at coordinate 47,387,428 of NC_091537.1, read as the reverse complement.
GTATCCAGCCTTCTGCAGATGGTTCAAAATGGTTTGGTGACTAACTCCCATCTCCTGGGCGATGTCACGAGATGCCATATGCCGGTCTAACTCGATGTATTCCATGATTTGATCGGTATTTGTCGTCACAGGTCTTCCGCCGGCTGGCTTATCCATGGTGTCGTTTTCACCGGCTCTGAATCGTCGAAACCATTCCTCCGCGGTTCGAAGTGATAGAGTACCATCCCCCAAAACACCATTAATCTCACGGAACGTTTCTCTAGCGGATTTGCCTTTAACGATGGAAAACTTTAAAAAAGCGCGAATTTCGGCGTTAGTGAACTCCATGTTTACACGTCTATAACTGTTAAACGCAATATCCAAACTAATTATGTATAGCGTTGTTTTGTAGGTTATGTCAAGACCTTTCAAATTATGTATAGTGTTGCCAGATACGAGCTCTGTAGCGCTTTGTACATAGCCGCGAAATTCAAAAGACAAAAAAGCGGAAGGGAAATAACGGCCAACCTTTATATACCTTTTTTGTTTCCTTTTTTTTTTTTTGCTGTAACCTTCTTTTAATTCTTGTATAATCTTCACGTTCTAATACAACTATCTTTCTTCAATTTCATAGACTTATGAACTATTTTTTTTTGTTCTTCTTACTTTAAGTATAGACTAACATTTTGTTTTTTTGTTGATATAATAATATAAAAAATTCAATTAATTCACGTCATAAATTTGTAATTTTCCTGTTTTTTTTTTTGTTATTTCGTTAGTCGGGTTTTTCGGCTGTTTTCATTGATGTTGGCTTCCTCTGAGTGTGTACGCCCCAGCGATACATAGCCACTTGATATCTGGTGGTACTAAATTTCAGCCGGTGCTTTCCTGTGCCGGTCGTGAGGTCTATGAGGCTCCTCCTGACTCTTTCGGCGATTTGTGGGAAGGCCTCGAGTCCTGTTCCGAGTGCGTAGTTAATGGGTACTTTTATGCCTTATGGGGGAAGCTGTTCCTCCGCGGGTGGTTGTGATAAAGTTGGTGAGTTTGTTACTTCTGCGTCATTGGTCGTCGTTGCGTCTTGATGGTGTCTGAAAGTAGCTAACATGTGAGCGGGCTTCTTTGCTGCCATCTCCGCTGTGAAAGGCTCGGAGATGCATCCGGGCGCTCCTTCACCTCGTCCTACATAGCGCATGACTCGCTCCATTGTCTCCAGTACGTAAATGCCGCAATCGTCCGTATTTTCTTGTTGTGGCACCTCTAAAAGGAGTTCCCGGAAACTGAGTTTTTCCTGGCCGTACCTTTCCTTATATTCCCACTGGAGGAATTCGCGCCAGGCCGTGATTGCATGGGTGACCCTGCCCCTCGTCCAGGAATCTGCTGTCCATAACTGGTGTGGTTGGCAACACACTGTGTCGGTAATGTGGTGCGTAAGCTCGCGATTGGATAGGGCGAGCACATACCAGTGATGAGCGGTGTTGTGTGGTGCCAGAACTACACGCTGTCCGAAGATGTCGATGTTTCGGATCCAGCGGTGAATGCGGCGGAAATTTTCTTCTCGTCCCCCTGGTTGGTTCAACTGCCAGACAACAAAGGGGCTGAGTATCGTGCCTTTCGGTCCAAATTCGGTTTCCAGGTGCTTCGCCCAGGCGTCGATCACGGTGTCTGTTAGCCAGGATCCATCTTTTAGGGAGAGTAAGTCCGCTCGGTACAGGGAGACTTCACCTTGTCCGGGTGGGAAGGTCAGTTCCACCCTATCCCTCTCAGGTTCGGTATTCTCCTGGTCCGAGGAGAGTTCGATCACCGGTGATTGTCGTGGTACCGTGGCATCGTCTTAGCTAGACGTATCGTTACTAGTCTTGCTGCTGTCGTTTGATGTTCTTCTACTCGTCGGACTCCCGTGGGTTTCTTCGTGATTTGGTGCACTTATTTCCTGAACAACCACTCGGCCGACGATGCATGGCATCGTGGCTACGTGGGCCGCGATAGTGCGTCTCATGGCGGCTTGTGTTGTTCGTGCTTCAATTGCACTTGTAGTGGGTTTGTGGTCGGTTAGTTGTGTAGTGGTGTTGACGGCCTTGGATACGTTGGCGGTGCTAGCGTTGGCTTCGAATGTCGCTGTCGCGACATGTATCAGTTTTAGGTGTCGCGACGCCGCGTGCATAGCGTCTGCATGCGCTGAGCAAGCACTTCTAGTGCCTGTGGTGCTGGCTGCTTCCAGTGCCTGTGTCCTGGGGAGCTTTACCTTCTCCTACCCCATCCGTTTACGGAACCGCTTCTAACTATTTTCCCATTTCTCGTCGTTATTCATATCTTTTATTTTAATTTTACTTTCTTTAAAATGTCCGGTACGTCTTGCCTTGCTGACAGCTCGCGGTTGAATGAATGTGACTGGCTCAATTGGTCACCAAATTTGCTCATTTAAATATTTTCTATTATTCTACTTTTTATTTTTATTTTTTTAACTGTTACAGCCATGTCGTACGGTTTCAATTCGCTGATGTTCACCGTTTTATCCCTTCCGCCGTCAATTTTTCGAAGTTCTACGATCACTGGTGAGGCATACCTGAGAATTTGATAAGGGCCCTCGTACTTCGGGGCTAACTTTGCGGCGAAGCCCTCAGTGGCTTTAGAGAGCTGATGTTCTTTCGCGAGAACTAGTTCTCCGATCAAGGGGGTCCATTTTCTGCGTCTCAGGTTATAATGCCGGGCTTGATCCGTTGTCGCCCTCTCCATATTTTGCCGAACAATTTTGAAGACCTCCTGCATCCTATTGGACTTTTCCTCAGCCGTCGTGGATGTCACGCCGGTGCCGATATTAACTTCGTCGAAGAGTGCCTTTGGCAGTCGCTCTGGGAGAAAATCATCCCATCGCTGGTGTTGGGCCTTACTGAGTTGTACAATAATTCGTTTAATTGTCCGATTGGCTCGTTCCGTGAGATTCTCTTGAGGGGTGTAAGGTGCGGTGAATTGCTGGCGTACCCCTAGTTCCTTAAGGTAGTGTTGCCACAGCGTACAAGTAAATTGCACGCCGTTGTCCGAAATAATAATCTTCGGGACCAAATCTTGCGAGGATTCGCTCTCTAAATGCGCGACGAAGTCCTTCTGCTGTAGCGCGCCTCATGGGGACTAATTCTACCCACTTGCTGAAGCGGTCGAAGAATACTAGTAACATAGTATTTCCATGTGAGGATCGCGGTAAGGGTCCAATGAAGTCAATGCAAACTGTGGCAAACGGTTCTTGTGCCACCTGTGAAATCATCTTTCCTGCTGGTTTCTGCTGACCTTCCTTGTATTTCTGGCGAGACTCACACTGGCGTACGTAACGGCTTATGTCGCTGAACATCCCTGGCCAGTAATATCGGTTAGCCACCCGGGCTACTGTCCGGCGTATACCCATATGTCCGGCGCTAGGTTTATCGTGGTTCTCTTGCAGGACTCTTAGGCGGAGGGGTTTAGGCACACATAGCTTCCAGGGTACAGCCTCTTCATCCTGGGATCGACACGGAATATGGCGATAGAGTTGACCATCCTTTTCCATGTAGTCCGCGTACTTCTTGGGGTTTGCGCGTACTTCCCCTACTCGCTTCTGCCACCAGTTGCATTGTGGAGCCACCGTCGTCGCTTGTCGTATGGTCTCTAGTGGCTGCCGGGACAGTGCGTCCGCTACTAAGTTGAGTTTCCTTTTGCGATACTCGATGTCGAAGGTATGTTGCTGCAACTCTAAAGCCCATCGTGCTATACGACCGGAAGGGCTCTCTTTGGAATTCAGCCACTTCAGCGACATGCGATCCGTTATCACCTTGAATTTATATCCCTCTAGGTAGGGTCTCATTTTCCGGATTCCCCAAACTATGACGAGGCACTCCTTTTCGGTTGCCGAATAGTTGGTCTCCGCCTTATTCAATTTGCGGCTATAATGCGGCGGTAAGCTATTACACGTTCACCTCCTTCCAGTTTCTGTGTCAGCACTGCACCAACGCCGATGTTACTAGCGTCCGTCTGCAAGGTAAATGTCTGGCTGAAGTCCGGACATGCGAGGATAGGAGCCTCTGTTAGCTTGCACTTGATGCTTTCAAACGCTTCTTGTTGTTCCGCTCCCCATTTCCAGTGTCTCCCTTTCTTTAACGAAGCGGCTGGCTCATCGTCGCGAAGTCGGGTACAAAGCGGCGATACCAGGAGGCTATCCCAAGATATTGGCGTACTTCTTTTACGTTAATTGGCGGCTTCAGCTCCTGGATTGCTGCTACTTTCTCGGGGTCGGTGTGGTTGCCTTTGTCACTGATCACGTGACCTAAATACCGAAGTTCCTTTTCCGCATTTTTCAGGATTGATTCGCAGGTTGGCCTGTTGTAATCTCTGTAGTACCTTTCATAGGTTCTGTATATGTTCCTCAAATGTAGAGCCTATCACGATTATGTCGTCGAGGTAGGCGAAGGCGTGTGGTTCCATCTCAGGACCTATAACCTGGTCGAGTACCCTCTGGGACTTCGCAGGTGCCGAATGTAAGCCGAATGGCATGACGCGCCATGGGATTAGGCCACGCCCAGGTACGGTGAAAGCTGTGTATGTGCGGCTGCCTTGCTGCAAGGGTATCTGCTAGTAGCCGTTCTTGAGGTCCAGGCTACTAATATACCTGCCTCGTCGTAACTTGTCCAATATGTGTTGTATCCTAGGTAAGGGGTATGCGTCGGGTACTGATCGGACGTTGAGTTGCCGATAATCCACGCATAGACGCCACTTACCGTTTTTCTTCCGGGCCAATACAGTCGGAGCGCTGTGTGGGCTGTGAGACGGTTCGATGCATCCCTTCGATAGCAGCTCATCGATCTCATCATTGATAATAGCTTGCATCGCTGGATTTCGTGAGAAATATCGTTGGTTGATGGGACGGTTGTCGGTCATAGGGATTTTATGCTCCGCCACTGTCGTCACTCCACTCATGGTTTCGAATTTTTGAAGCTCCGCCGCTAAGAAGTCGCGTATGCGAGCCGCTTCGTTTCTCTCGTTGATGGTCGATCTACGCTCGACTCTATTAATCCTCCTGCACTTTAATTTACGTCTTTTGTTGCACTTTGTCCTACTGTATTTTTGAAGTTGGCTATTTGGTGTAGTTGGCGTTGCGTTGTCTACCTTTTCTAATGGCATGGTATAGGAGGCCGCTGAATGCTGACCATCTGGCGTTGTCAGCACTACCTGATGACCTCCGCAGGATATCTTAGCTCTCATGCTCCCCAGTGTATCTAATCCGAGTATTACGTCATCAAATGCTTGGAGCGATGACTGTCCGAGTTGGATGTTGGTTTCTACGGCGTCGTAAATCTTGCTGGTGGTACCATCGGCCATTTGTATTTGCATGGCTACGGTTACCTTCTTACCATTCCCGGTCGTGTCCATATGTTCCGCAAGTCGTGACGATACAAAACTTTTTGAGGCACCAGTGTCGTTGACGGCTTCCGCCGGTTCTCCGCCAAACTTGATTAAGGCGTATAACTGGCTGCCGCGCCTTTCCCCTTGCGGAACCCTCGGCCGTTCCCCTGCATGTGTTTCCAGGCATAAAAGTTTGGTTCGTGGGTGGTTGTCGGTGATGCGCGTTTACCGTCGTATCGTGTTGGGACACCGTGTGAAGCTGGACTGGACGGGTTGATGGTCTGACCGCGATGTATTTCTTACCTCGTGGTCACCTATGATGTGTCTCGTCATCTCGCGGCGCGACGTCTCAACTGTTCTCCGATGTCCTTCATGGATACCTTCATACTCTTCTGCAAGCGTGATAAGTTCGGCTAGTGTCTCGAAATCTCGACGCCGAATGTAGAGTAGATAATCGGTGTTGCTGTTTCGGAAGATCCTTTCCAATCGCTGCTCCTGATTATATCCTGCGGGTCTCATTAGGTTCTGCATAGCGAGAACGTAGTCTTTGTACTTTTCCCGCACGTGTTATCTTCGTTGCCGTATGTCATCTTCGAGGCGTTCGAAGTAACGTGCTGGTAAGAAGAATCGCAAAACATCCCTTTTGAAGGTACTCCAACTCCTCCAGTGTTCGTTGTTGTTGCGATACCATTGGAGAGCGGTACCGCACAGTAACTCGGGCATGGTTCTTGGAAGAAGGTCTGTGTCTATCACGTATACTTCGGAGAGCTCTTCCAATCGTTCGATAATGGGTCTCTCCAGCCGTCGTACTTTACGGAACACTTCCTGGTCGATGATAGGTGCGAATGTAACCATCTGGTTCTGTTGAATTGGCATGCCGTTATTCGGCATGATTATTGGTGACGGCAGTCGTCGTGATGATTCCGCGAAAATGTCCGCGGTTCCTCTGCCTTGATCTGGTGGAAGTGGTGTCTTCTGATCGTCTTCGTCTCGTGAAGCGAACTCCTTTGTTTTGTATGCCGTTTCCATTTTTAAAAACTTTTCGTGTATTTCGGGATCTTCGTGCGCCTTGGCTGCTAGTGGAGATATGCGCTTCCGAATTTCTCGCGTAGGCACCACGCCTGTGGTCAACGCCCAAATTTTCTGCGAAGGAGATTAGTTGCTCCTTAGATACGTTGTCCAACCACATAGGATCTGTCATTTTCCGTTTTTTAAATCTCTTCCTGATGTTATACGATTTGCCGAGTCCCTGCTCGGGCGCCAATTGTAACGAAGCTTTTTGCTGCCCCCTGCTTCTTATGGTTTACTGAGGTATACTCGCCGTGTCCAGGGTTCGTGACAATAAATTTGTAAACTGTGGGGCTCTTAACAAATCGTACTTTATTTGTCTTCCAATTACACAATATGTAGATCCACTTTCAATCGCTCGATATTTAGATCTGCGTTGTAGGAGCGTCACCCGATGCTGGCGTTCATTCCACTTTCAAGTATACAATATGCAGATCCACTTTCAATCGGTCGATATTTAGATTCGCGTTGTAGGAGCGTCACCCGATGCTGGCGTTCATTCCACAATCTCTGGATCCGCGTTGTTGGAGCGTCAGCCGATGCTGGCGTTTCGACAGGGTAGTGGTTCCCGTAACCCGTTAGCGCGTCACTATCACGCGGAATTACGGAGGGCAGTGACAGCGGCCGCGATGCCAAGCGTGGAGCAGGTCAGAGGATCGACTCACTACCCACTTCACGCGTGACTTCCGACCTTCGCACGTTAAGGAGTGAAATGCCTGCCAGAGGATCGACTCACTGCGAGACATTCATTCCTTACCGCCGGAAAACGTCGTCTGCCTTTCCGCGCTCCCGTTGAATAGTTAGTATACTATCGCGCATACTACCCTGTCGCGCTCTGGGTGTGCTACGCGTCCCGGGATGACTTACGTTCCGTGTCCTGCTCCGATGATGACCTCGACAGCGACTCCACCGCAGCGTGAATTAACGCTCGTGGGTGCTACCGCGACGACGCCCGGACGTTTCTGCAAGCGCTCGCGTAGGCTTACCCCGATTCCACCGCTGCTCGCGTCCTACCGTAGAAGATATTCTCCGATCACCCGTCCAGCGTTGTGCTCGCTGTCACAGTCCTGTCCTGAATGACTGTTGATCGGCCTGCTTGCTTTCCGCCAAGCCGTGTGTTGCTTGCTCGCCCGTTCGCAACATGATGCTTAGGATTGCGTGTGTTGCTAGAAGTGGCGTGATTTTCCCGTTGCAGCCCAATACTCGTTGCGTTGATTTTATTTAACAGGGTGCGTCTTCAGGTGTTGTGTGGGCTAAATTTCATCTGCACATTTAGTTTTCACAACGGTTCTCATGTGACGATAGTAAGTTGTGACCTGTGAGTGGGCCAACAACCGCCCTGCAGTCTTTTCGAGACCGTGTGAGTAGTAAGCTTGCGTGTTTTCCTTCCACTCCTTTGCAAATGACCTTGGCGATCCCGCATGCTTCTAACGTATTCTATTTCGCAAAATTTTTCGGCACTTTGTAATAAAATATTTTTCAGTAGATTTAAATAAAATGTTTTATCCATAGTACCTTCCATGAAAACGAAGTATCCGACACCTGCTGATGACATACAGTCTCAAACCATTATGTGGCCTTCAACAAGTTTTACTATACATCTCAGATTTTTCGAATCCAACTCCGTGTTGGACTTACTCCAGACGAAAGACTTCCCATCACTACCAAAAGGTTTAATTTGCTTCCGTCAGCAAAAACAACGTCTTTACAATATGTTTCGTCTTTATTAATATGATTTTTAGCTAATTTCACTCTAAATTTTCTTTTAAGCTCACTAAGAAACGGTTCGTTTCGAGCTGTCCGAGCATGAAAATCAGCTTAAAAAAAGGCGTAAAATTTTGCGATTTCCATTTTTGTAATGCATAATCACTAAATCGTGCTTTTCAATAGATGTACGTCCGTCTCGTTCGTCCACTTTCAATGTACAAATTGCATTAAGAAATAACGTAATGTACCATTCAACTTTATTTGTCTATTCTTGTTGATCGTTGTAATGCCGCCAATACCGGTAAAAGTCCACACACGAAATAAGCTGTGTGGTCGTTTTGCTTAGTATTTTGTTTTAGTTGTAAGTTTTCTATGTCAGAAGAAATTATTTTGATTGCTTTTGTCTGTGCTTGCAATTCAATACAATTTATATTTCATGTACATTTAAGTTTATTCAAAAATAATACATATAATAAAAATACAACCCATTTTCTTTTTAAAAAAATGGGCCACGAAATAAGCTGTGAGCCACTGTACGTTGATAACCAGGCGGCAATTAAGGCAATAATCTCACATCAAATTACGGCCTTATAGAAAGCGGGCATATAAATTATTTTGTAGTCCATTTCTGTTCTTTAATGAGTCTGATTAGAACTAAACTAACATTTCACTTCTAGTTATAGCTTATCCTACGCTTCTGTCGCTGCTCTATCTGTAGCTACTTGTCGTTGTCGCTGAGAGTGGGTAGAGTCAGCGAATTCCACGGCTTTTGTTGTTGGGATATACAGTAACCCATACTTTTTTTTTATACTCTCGCAACCTGTTGCTACAGAGTATAATAGTTTTGTTCACCTAACGGTTGTTTGTATCACCTGAAGCTAATCGAGGTAGATATAGGGTTATATATATATAAGTGATCAGGATGAAGAGACGAGTTGAAATCCGGGTGACTGTCTGTCTGTCCGTCCGTCCGTCCGTCCGTGCAAGCTCTAACTTGAGTAAAAATTAAGATATCTTTATGAAACTTGGTAGACATGTTTCTTGGTACCGTAAGATGGTTGGTATTGCAGATGGGCGTAATCGGACCACTGCCACGCCCACAAAACGCCATTAATCAAAAACAAATAACTTGCCATAACTAAGCTCCGCAATAAGATACAAGACTGTTATTTGGTACACAGGATCACATTAGGGAGGGGCATCTGCAGTTAAAACTTTTTTTAAAAAGTGGGAGTGGTCCCGCCTCTAATAGGTTTAATGTGCATATCTCCTAAACCGCTTATGCTATAATAACAAAATTCACTAGAAGCAAATGTTTTTAGCACTTCTATTGACGGTGTGAAAATAGTTGAAATCGGGTGGCAACTCCGCCCACTCCCCATATAACGTTACTGTTAAAAACTACTAAAAGCGCGATAAATCAAGCACTAAACACACCAGAGACATTAAATTTTATCTCTGAAATGGTATAAGATGACTTTATAGGAACCGCGTTCAAAATTAGACAGTGGGCGTGGCACAGCCCACTTTTAGGTGAAAACCCATATCTTGAAATCTGCTCAACCGATTTCAACCAAATTCGGTGCATAACGTTCTTCTCATGTTTCTATGTCATAGTGCGAAAATGGGCGAAATCAGACTACAACCACGCTTACTTCCCATGTAACACCATTTTCAATTCCATCTGATTCTTTCACTTTCCACTATGCAAATCAGGTAACAATGATTATATCGGGGTAAAACTTTGCGTGAATAATGCAATTAAAGTATGCCACCTTGCGGCCAAAAATTGTCTAAATCGAACCAAAACTGTTCAAGCCTCTAAGTACTAAATATGTGGGCCCCAGTGCCTATAGTTGACCTTCTACCGAAAATATCAGTCAATCCACAAAGAAATCTCAAACGAGTATACCATTTGACTTTGCGAGAGTATAAAATGTTCGGTTACATCCGAACTTAGCCCTTCCTTACTTGTTTTTTTTTTAGTTTTGTAGCTGTAACAGCTGTTTATTTGCCTCAAATTCAAAAACCTATTACGTTAAGCGCTTCTCGGAAAGCAAAAAAAAAAAAAAAGAAAAAACAATTTCAGTTCTTTAAATAATTACGTTCGAATATAAATTATATAAATTAAAACACGCGCACATTAAACAATTTAATGTTGCTTGCTTTTTGTTGTAACAACGAGCAGCTAATCCACGACATAAATAAAGTTAGTACCAACTTCGATAACTTTGTCTTCGACTTTCAAGGATACTTGTTTCGTCTCCACGCTCAGTATGTATGCGCCGTCGGTGAGCGGAGTTTTATTTTGTTGGTAATTTTGAAATTCGGGTATTTGGCGTGGTCCGAGCAATGGATCATTGTAGCGCCAGAGTTTGAGTGTGGACAAATCAGCTTTAAAGTTTATCATCTTCGCCAGCTTTTCGGTTAGTTGCTGCACTGTCTCGCCTTCACATATAACGGTGTTTACTTGAAACAAGCCGGAACGCTCGATTGGATTAACCAATTCAACTGCTACATTAGGCGCGATAATAAACGCTATGAAAGGTGAGCCGAGACGTACTTCTTCACGTGTTTTTTCTGGTGCTTCTGGATCGTCCGTATATTTCACTTCAATGTCAACCATATCCAAAGTATTGCTCAGGTAGTCGAGATTGTTGAGCAGCACCTGCCGTTCGTCGAACTCCAAGTTGATGGCGAGCGCCTCTACACCTTTGCCGCCCTCCACCTTCTCGCGTATCATTTGTGCGAAGGGCATCACGCGCTTCATGAATTTCTTTAGCAGCTCTTTCTGTTGCAGCGTCGACACGATGACTTTTTTCCGGGAACTTGCCGTCTTTGGAGTACATTTCGCGCAGTGTGTCAAGCACACAGCATTGCCATGGCGGGTATGTTTTGGCGACCCAGATTAAGGCACGATTCGGTTTCACGCTTGTGGGATCCACCGCCTTCTCTTTGCCACCCTTGCCCTTGACTTGCAGTAAGTTTTTCAAATTCAGACGGAACGTGTGCGCCGCCTCCATGAGATATTCAGAGCATTTGATTTCAATCTCATTAATCGCGCCCACCTCCGGCCAACGTGCATGCACAATGGACTCCTTATTGTCCAGCAAACCCCATACATAGTCGGCGACGTGTGGACAAATTGGCGCCACCAGCAGCGCTTGACGACGTATGAACTCGAATACCAAGTCTTCGTGCATGCCCTGCGCACCGCACAGTTCACTATATTTGTCACGCGCCAATTGCAGCTCATAGAAGCCGGTGCGCAAGGCTTCTTTGAACAGCATTTTGCGATAATTTTCATCGGTTTCGCGCGTCTTCAAATTTATTTTGCTGATGAATACTTTGCCATTGAAGGTGTCGGCAGCGCCCTTGCGCAGCAGAGTACGCGAGGCGGACATCTCTTTTACCCACTCAATGAATGTGTACAGACGCAGAATGCCAGCATCGGCAGTGCTCACGACGAAATTGGCATCCTCTATGCTATCGCCAGAGTCAGCCAGGCAGAGCCGCGTGCCATCGGCTGAGAATTTTTCTACAGCTTCGTAGAGTGTGAGGAAATTGCCATCAGATTTGGACATTTTTGCAGAATTCAACAACAGATGTCCGTTGACACGTGCGCCCAGTGGCCATTTGCCTTCGTCATTGGGCCAAATGGCGGTATGGTTGGGGTTTCGTTGAAGAATATGTAGTCCCACACTTCGGATATTATATCCTTTGCAGTTATGCCTGAGGGACTTGGCCTCTCGCCTCTAAACGAAACGCCTTGCAACAGATGCACAACTGTATAGAATGCCATATAAATGGTGGAGTCGGACAGCGATTCAATAAGCCACTGTTGATCCCAGGGCAGCTTGGTGCCCAAGCCATATGTGCGCGAGCAGGCGTATTCGTGCAACCAATTCAAACAAGCTTCGAAATTATTGCGCGCCTCCTCGTGGTAAACTTCCATTCTGCTGAGATTTTTCTTGGCTTGCGCCTGCCATTCGGGTTCACCGTAATTCAGATACCATTGATTGCAAAGCGCAACTACGCACTGATCGCCCCTACGCGAAATTATGGTTTTCTCGGGTTCGTAGTAGATTTCAGCTTCATTTGCGGCCACAAGCTTTTTCTGCAAATCCTGCGTCCGGCAAACTCGCCCACCAAAAGCACGCCGTCATAGAAACCTTTCAAATAACAAAGCTCTTTCGCCTCGGCCAATTTGTCTTTGTCGTTTTGTGACTGAATCTTCAGTTTTTCATATGCGTAGACAGCACAAGTCTTGCCCAAAGTGGGCACCTCTATGATCGGCACAGGCTCATAAGGTAGCACCATCTCATCTGTGATACCATACTTTTGCCGGAATGCTTCCTTCTTCTGTAAATCTACCAGAGCAGTATATAAAAAGTATATTCTTGCGGACCTACACCCTCACCGCTTGAACGATCATGATCCATGCAGGGCTGGCCATCCTTTGGCGAATAGATAGTGTATCGTTTGCCATACATAATTTTACCGCGATTTTTCAAATGCAAGAACTGCCAACGTACAAAGGAATCGAAGAAAGGATTTGCATCTGTCGTGATAAAAGTGCGCCTAAAGTCCACATGTATTCCCAAATTTTTGAGATCCTTAATGGCCAAAGGCGGAAAATAGTTTAACCAATGTTCGATGTCAGCAAAACACTTAATCTCTTCGTCTGTCAATATTAGACTTTGCATGATCTGCCATTGATATTTGGCTGCTGCTGTTTTGGCCACTGCCTTGCTCTTTTTACCCTTAGATTTATCTTTGGGTACATCGCCCTGTTTTGGCTCCTCTATTTCGGCGGGTGTGTCATCCGTTGGAAACTTTGGTGGATAACCAAAATCTTCCATTTCACGTTTCAACTTATCCGCACATGCTTTGATGGGCATGCCAGTACAGTGAAACCCGAATGACCATAGTACACGCCTTCCTTTCAACCGATGATACCGTAAAGCAAATTCGGCTTTCGAGAGCGAAAGAGCGAAACGAGAGATGTATGACCCAAGTGTAGGCGACCATTCATATATGGAAAAGGAAATGTTACGAAAAATTTCTCATCCAAACTTTTGCGTGGCTCTACTGGCGCATCCGTTTCCCAACGCTATTGCATTTCACGCTCGATTTGCTGGAGATATTCCACCTTGAAGGTGTCCTTTCTTTCGACATTAGCCATGCTCTTTTTGCACTATTTCGTTTATTGATATACAATAAATATATTTAAATGTCCGATAAAGAAACAAAACCTGAGCGATTAAACAAAACTGCAACGTGTTCCCGGCAGCAATTGATTGTATTGTTGAAATTTCAACATTTAGGCAGACAATACAGACTGTGTAATTTAACTGCCATCGTTTTGGGTTAACTTGTATACTGGGTTTCAGGTCACAAAGGAATTCCTGGAGCGAAATAGCTGATAAGATTGCCAAAAGAACAGTACAGGAAATACGGTAAAAACTAAAAACGATATACAATGAAAGTTTCGAAAGAGCTGACAGATGGATCGCCAAGAACATGTGAAAGAGCCTCGAAGAAAAACACTCATGCTTTTTACTCACACGGTCTCGAAAGAACTGCAGGAGAGTTGTTTGCCTAATGACAGGTCACAACCTTCTAGCATTACATGCGAGCCGGATGGGCATAAGTATCGATGATACATGCAGAAAGTGGAGGAAAATAGGCATGAGGGAGACGCGGGAACACCTCCTATGCTTTGGTCTAGCATTATCCAGAACTCGTCTTAGATATCTAGGAGCTTCACAGTTCACTATTTCGTTTATTGATATACAATAAATATATTTAAATGTCCGATAAAGAAACAAAACCTGAGCGATTAAACAAAACTGCAACGTGTTCCCGGCAGCAATTGATTGTATTGTTGAAATTTCAACATTTAGGCAGACAATACAGACTGTGTAATTTGACTGCCATCGTTTTGGGTTAACTTGTATACTGGGTTTCAGGTCACAAAGGAATTCCTGGAGCGAAATAGCTGATGAGATTGCCAAAAGAACAGTACAGGAAATACGGTAATAACTAAAAACGATATACAATGAAAGTTTCGAAAGAGCTGACAGATGGATCGCCAAGAACATGTGAAAGAGCCTTGAAGAAAAACACTCATGCTTTTTACTCACACGGTCTCGAAAGAACTGCAGGAGAGTTGTTTGCCTAATGACAGGTCACAACCTTCTAGCATTACATGCGAGCCGGATGGGCATAAGTATCAATGATACATGCAGAAAATGGAGGAAAATAGGCATGAGAGAAACGCGGGAACACCTCCTATGCTTTGGTCTAGCATTATCCAGAACTCGTCTTAGATATCTAGGAGCTTCACAGTTCACGTGGCTAGGTGAAGTATTTAAATTGAATACCAAGTCGCTTTTAAAGTTTTCAAAAAGCGTTGACGTTCTGTTGACGAATACTTCAGCTCAAGTTAAACGAACCGGCATCTGGCACTACTAAGGACTAGCAGGCCTAAATATCGCATGACAGCCGGTCAGTACAACCAAGCCAAACCTGAGTTGTTAATGTGAAAACTGTTTCTGTAACATGTCCACTTAAAGCACTATTCTGAAAAAGTTTCATAATTAATTTGCAATGTTGTAGGTCTTGCTAGATCTAGTAGATCTCGCTTCTGCAGAGATGTTTGGAGGATGAATATCCTTAAGATTCATCTCCAGCACACGAAGGCAGCATCCTCAAATAGTTTGCTCTGTCTCGGAAGGCACACTTATTATCTGTCAACATGGAACCCATTTGTAATTGTTCATATAACGAAAATTGTGTAAAAAAGAAATGCTTATTTAAAGCAAATGCTTAAATATTTAATATAAAATAAATATGTGGAAACATTGAAGTGAAAAGTTAGTGTATAATAAGTGCATAATATAAAAGAAAAGATAACCATAAATCGAGAAATTGTAAAATAAAATTTGTGAAATTTTCAACTTAAAATGCAAATATCTCGAAAACTATAAGTTGTCGGCGGCAATAAATATATATATTCGTGATCTGAAGAATCTCCTCTTATCAACCATGCCCCTCTTAACCCTGAAATCGTGGGATGCTAAACTAAAGCCCACCCGAATTCAATCGAAGTCGTAGACCACTCCGAGACGAATTTCGTGAAGGTCAACCAAAATCCGTTGTTGTTTCGGAACCTATTTATGCTGTGCGCAAACTGATATCGCTAGATCGCCATGTGACCTATCTTGAGTTCAAAATAACTATAGGCATTAGTGGGACCAGCATCTATTCAATTTGCATGAATATTTGTTTGTAAAAAAAATTGTTCATGTTGGATCACACACAATTTGTCAATCACTAAAAAAAGGGTTGGGTCGATTGGTAGAGAGAAATGTTAACAAAAATACGATGGCGGTGCTTCGAAACACGTCTATGACATCGTGATAGGTGGTGAATCGTGGATTTATGCCTATGTGCCCGAAAGTAAACAGCAGTCGACTGTATGGGATTAGCCGAATCCATCAAAAGTTGTTCGCGCAAGAAGCACTTCAAAGCAAATGGTTGCCTGTTTTTTTTTTTTAAACTGGACATGTCGCAAATATACCACTAGTACAACGCAGAACAGTAAATTCTGAGTGGAACACAACAATTTGCTTGCCAGTTGTCTTCTAAGAAATCAAGAAAACTAATCGCCGAAGAAAGATTACGCTTCAGCTCGACAGTGCGAGCATTTTCTAACTTCACACTAACAGAAACAATTTTATTTTTGAGCACTGAAAACATCGTCTTGATGATTCATCTACCGTATAGTCCTGCCTTGGCACCGAATGACTTCTTTTTATTCCCGTACGTAAAAAACCGCTTTTGACACTTAGAAAGGCGGTTAATGCATTCAGAATGTGCGAAAGCACCACCATTGACAAAAACCATAAGGATGCAAGGATGCATCTTAACGTCCAGACGGGTTTAGTTACTTTTTAAATCCTCCACGTTTTATGACATTCAGTTCACTGCTTTGAAGAGAAAAATATGAAATTAATGAAGAGAATCTCTGGGGCATTCTGGCTAAAGACGTTTATAAAAATAGACGACAATTTAGCTATCTTTTTGAACTTAACAGGGCAATTAACAAGAGCTGGGGAAATATTCATGAAGATATCAACTAATAGAAAGTATTCCATATTACATTTTCGATTTAATAAAATGTAATTGGAGCAAAATAAAATATTAATTATGTACTATTAATTTATATCATAATTTCACTATTATATTATAAAAACACAATGAAATTTCAAACTTTTATTAATTTTTAATAATAAAATACATACCGAATTGATTTTGAGAAGTTTTTTTGTTTTTTGAACTCTTATGGTCAAAAACTAAATCAAAATCGCATTCGACTAAACAATATGCGCGCACTGTATAACTATCTCTCTCGATTAGTTTTAAGTGATACAAACAACCGTTAAGATAACAAAAGCACAAAAAGTATATACACTGTAGCAACATGTTGCGATAATATACACATTTTAAACGTTACTTTTACAATGACAATTCTTCAGGCGTCAGTGCAGCCTTAGACAGAAGATTTAGTTGTCCCAAGTATACTATAGAATTATAAAAATTCTCTTAAAGTAATTTTAATAATAAAATCTGAAATCTCGTGCTGTATAGAACGACTTGACTTGTTGGGATTGGAGTAAATACTATTAAAAATTAAATTTTTTTAAATTATAAAAATTAAGAAAAATAATTTTAAATTACAATATTTTAACAGATATTCTATAGTCTGGTCAATTTAGGCCTGAAATAAGGAGGAAGGTTACATAAATTCATAAGAAGCTGGAACTAGATAAAATTGCTCAAAACATTATTATATAATAAAATAAATCTCAAAAGTCCTCATCGTTCCGGTGTGTGCATAAAAATTAGCACGATATGCACGACAATGACAAAAAAATGAGTTTTCGCGGTTTTCAGCAAAAATCGTGAGTTTTTTCGAGTAGATCAACAAATTTTCCAAAAAAAAAATGTATCGCTATTTTTTTTTGTAAGAGCCACCATATTGGAGACATAAAGCTTTCAAAAGTTGGATAATTTGTCACCATATTTTGCACATAATAAAAAACAAGTTCAATTAGCTTGTCTTCCTCCAACTTTAGTAGCTGCTCATCAACATTTGTTTCGGGTATATTACCAAGTTCAAGTGTGGCTTGGTAATCAGCTGGACTCTAAAGACTGTCGACAACACACTAGAGCCAGTTCAAACTATACTTTCAATAGCACTAGAGAAACTTCTTAACGCGATATTTTGCAACTGCAAAAAAGGATGTAATACCAAATGAGATTGCAAACAAGGTGGATTGTTTTGTTTCCTGGCATGCAAGTTAACGCCACTGCTCACACATAGCACTTAACTGTAAAGTAAACATATTAGTTTAATTGAAAAGTAGCTCTAGGCAATAACAAAATATCGCCAATCACTATTTGTAAACATATTTCGGTATAAAATTCTTAATAATAACTAAATCGCAATCCAATAGACTCAAGGTTAAAGAATTTCATCTAATACTGAAATTCATATTAAATAAACAATAATAAATAGTATAAATAGGCTTAAGTGTAAAATAAGGGAGGCTTTTTCTGTAAGAAGGCGGTTCTGTAAGCATGGCTGAATAAAGTTGAAGTAACGGCTTAATTTGTTTTCTTTTTAAAAACATTTCGCGGCCGGGCTAAAAAATAAGTGGCGATCCTGCCAGGAGATGTAAAAAAAATCTCAGGAACTAAAATAAAAAATTTTTGGCAACTAAAAAAGGAAACAAAAATCTCCAGTTGTCCAAAATAAAGAAACAAGTATGGTAATAAATACGAGAAAAGTAAAACAAAAACCGAAAAAACTGAGTAACAAATAAAGGAGACAAAAATCTCCAGTTGCTTAATTACAAGAAATAAGTATCGTGAATAAAAAAATACGAGAAAAAATATATAAAAAAAAGAAAGAAAAAAACTTTGAAAGTGAAGGAGATATAACAAATAATTATTAACGGTGGTAGTGACCAGGCATCACACTATAACAGATTATTATTAACGGTGGTAGTGACCAGGCATCAACAAGGAGATATAACAAATAATTATTAACGGTGGTAGTGACCAGGCATCAACAGGGAGATATAACAAATTATTATTAACGGTGGTAGTGACGAGGCAGCAACCAGGAATAAATACAGTTAAGTATAAGTTCATATATTTAAAATACTAATGGGAAATAGTCCCTCTAAGTTAGGATACCAAAGATTATATTGGTGTGATAAGGGTAGGGACAATCACAATCATTCCAAGTGCCCAAGGAAAAAATAATAATAAATAAATAAATAAAAGAATTTGTTTTTAAATAATAATAATGTAACTGAATATTCGGTTGAGAGTATCGACTCGACCATTCATTGTGATGAGAGTTTAGATGTCATAAAATCTCTTCCCGAATTTAAGGGAAAAATAAAGAATTACGTTAGCGCGTGAAGCCGCCAATAACTCTATGTCGCTTTATACCAGGGGGAGTAAAAAATACTTCGCAGCTTTAACAATACTGCGTAATAAATTAACGCAGGATGCCAATGACATCTTGACAAATCACGGCACTGTCCTTAACTTCGACGCTATTATGAGTCGATTGGACTTCGCATATGCCGATAAGAGACCCTGTCATATAATAGAGCAGGAGATGAGTATACTAAGACAAGGTTCCAGGACCTTAATAGAATTTTATAACGAGGTAAATAAAAAATTAACGTTATTAACTAACAAAACAATTATGACTCATGGCACGAATTCTGCCATAACAAAGGAATTGAATATTAATATGAATAGGGATACAGCCCTACGTCCTTTTATAACGGGACTTAATCCCCCATTGGATCAAATTCTGTTTACACTGGCACCAAAAGATTTGCCAAACGCTCTTGCTAAGGCGCAAGAATTATATTCAAATCAAATGCGAGCACAATTTGATTTGCATTTTTCAAGAAATAGTCACATGATAAATTCAAGGGGTCCTTCACAGGGAAATCAGAGGGCTCACAATTTTCAAAATAATTTAAGGTGTCCAATAAGGACGCCACAGATAAATGAAGTTACACAAAATCGTCCAGAACCGATGGACTTGGATCAGTCTTTACAAATATTATTCTGCCATAACAAAGGAATTGAATATTAAAAATAGGGATACAGCCCTACGTCCTTTTATAACGGGACTTAATCCCCCATTGGATCAAATTCTGTTTACACTGGCACCAAAAGATTTGCCAAACGCTCTTGCTAAGGCGCAAGAATTATATTCAAATCAAATGCGAGCACAATTTGATTTGCATTTTTCAAGAAATAGTCACATGATAAATTCAAGGGGTCCTTCACAGGGAAATCAGAGGGCTCACAATTTTCAAAATAATTTAAGGTGTCCCATAAGGACGCCACAGATAAATGAAGTTACACAAAATCGTCCAGAACCGATGGACTTGGATCGGTCTTTACAAATATTAAATAGGCCTAGCCCAAGGCGAACAAACCAGTCGCAGGTAAGGGTAAATAGGGGTAATTATCAGACAAATTACCAACCAAATAACGTACCAAAAAGGGGAAATGATCAATGTTGCCAAAGCCAATTCATCAAAATCCCCAAAAATCCTGATCGAATTCCCCAAATTTGGGCATAAAAATCCGCTGATTCCCCACAAATTCCCCTCAAAAGTTTTTTTATAAAATGAAACAATAATCAATAATTTAAATAATATTTATTGTTTATCTCTTATATTTTTTTCCATATAAATATTAGTCGAAAGCATTTTGTTCGAAGGGTTAAACTTGACACTGCTGCCCAGTTTTTTAATCTCTTCCCTTGTAGCCATTAATGATACTACAGTATCTGTATTCAATCTATTGCGGTTTTCAGTTTTTAAATTTTTAAGGACACTAAATTTGCGCTCGACTGATGCATTTGAAAAAGGCAATATCAGCAATAATGAAATAACAATTTTCATGTTTGAAAACAGGTATTCTCCCGCAGCGTTTTTCATGCAAAACACTTTACCCCAGTAACATTCAGCATCAATGTTATCTCCATGAACTTCAAGCCCATGTTGATGAAAATCCAGCATAGCGTGAGCTCGCCACTCATCGTCCAATTTTTGTGCTATCACAAATTTATAAAGCACTGGAAATCTCTCCAGTACAGGCACCAGTGATTTAATTTTAAACTGTTGAGCTTCTAATGGATTTAAAACAGATATAATGGAAAATAAAGGATCTCCGAAATCAAATCGCTTAATAATGTCCGACGTAAATTCCATATAAAATTCTTGGCATGTCTTAAAGAAATCTGTGATAGCTGCACGAGGTACATTTTCATCTTTTTTCAAATCTTGCACACTTTCTCCAGCCTGTAATCCAATATATATTTCGTCTAAACCTAGCAAGTGTGTTGGATTTCTGAAGTCAGCATTTAAAATATTAGCACAGGACTTGATGTAGCTCATTCTCATGAAATTAGCAGAGAGTGTTTTCAAAAGATTTTCTACTTCTGGTTTCAATTTGTAAAGAAGGGCTGTTTCTGATTGAAACAAGGTGTTGAAGCTTGTTGCCAGTGAAAGTACATAAGACATGAATTCTAAATATACGACAGTGAATTGGTTGTTCATTGTAATGAGCATTTCTTCGGTAGTCTTCGATGGATCAGTGAACACTGTTTCTGTCAAGTAGGCTTTTAATGGAATATATTGCTCTAACACACGGTCTACACACGCTTTCAGGGACAGCCAACGAGTCTGAGCAGGCGCGAGAATTTTGTGTATTTCCACTTGAAAGAATTCCTGAAACTCTTTCAATTTTATTTGCCTTTTTGAACTTCTACTGAAGTGCGCTCCAACAGAACGCAAGAAATCTTCAACATTTCGGGGTAATTTGAGGCAAGCTTTCGATGATGATAAGTGTATCATGTGACAGGAGCATTTCACCAGAGCAATGTGAGGTAAATCGATCTTAAGAAGAGCAAAAACGGAATTATGTTCCCCAACCATTACGTTTGTGGTGTCTGAACTAAATCCAACCATGTTTTCTATGGGTATGTTTTTATTTAGAGAGCAGCAGTTCCTGATGACACTTCCACCATATCCAAAAACAAATGTTCTACCCGATTGGTGTTTTCATCATAGATTACAGCAGTAAAACAGCATTGTTTTAATAAGCTCTGATCCGTCGTTTCATCCATAATTAATGAGAAGAAATTTTTTTCTGTACATAATTTTTGATTTATATCTTCTAAAAATGTGTTTCCTAAAACATTCTTAAGTATAGCTGTTGCTTTGGTTCTGCTGAATCTGAAAAAATATCTTTACAGAGCGGTCCCAAGGTATCCATGAGTGATATTGGTATATTATTTTCAGCCAACGCTCCGGCTAGTTTTAATTCAGCTTTTCGAACATTTATGTCTAAATCCGTCACTGGCAAGTACGTTGAAAGTTTGGGAACGTTCTTTACTTCTGATACTTTTTTCTTATGGCGTTCTGAATTCATATGTCGAATCAGGTCACTTTTATGCGCTAGGATCGACACCGAACAGAGTTTACAATGTGCTAAATCATTTCCATCTCTCATATTCGAATTTTTGCATAACCAGCTTGAGAAGTTTGGTTCGTTAAGCCACAAATCATTAAATTTATTCAAGCGTTTCATTTTTAGGAACTGTGTACTATTTGACTCACTTGTCGTCAAATTTACTGAAGTCAAACTTGAAATTAGAGCGGCATTTCCTTCTGTACTAGAAGTTGACGCCTCCGATAACTCGAGCCCAGATTCTCTTTTACGTTTAAGCTAAAAAAAAAACTTGGTAAATTAACCGGATAAATAACAAAGTTTGGGCGCAGCAAAAACATATATTGTATTAGGTTTAATTATCTTACCTTAGGATTATCTTCTTTATTTTTGTTTGGACCTTTTAATAACCATTTTTCCATATTTGCACAAAATCGTATCGTTACTTTGCGACAGAAACAAAACACAACTTTTTAAACTTGGATCTACTAATTAACTACGAACAACAACGAACGAAGCCAATGAATGCATTACATGTTCAATCATCCATTTATCAGTCACAAAATAAAACATTTAATAAAGAAGAAAAAGGGAATCCCCTGGTCATAGACAAGACAAGACAGACAACTGACAAACTAGGGATGTGCCATACATAGAGAATCTCTCTCTATTAGAGATGTGCAATTACCGGTATTTTGATTTTTCGTCACGATTATACTTAATGATTTAAAAAAATGTTGTTATCGATAATAAACGATGAAATATTTTCCGATGAGAATATGATGTTAAAATCCCCGCATTTTCACCACATAATGCCAATCCCCAATAAATCCCCAACTAACTTGAAATTCCCCGCAGTTTGGGGAATTCCCCACAGGTTGGCAACGCTGAAAATGATAGTGCTCAAATCAGCTCTCAACCTCAGCAGAAGTTACAAAGGATTAATAATTTAAACGAAAATCATTTTTTAGAGTAAATCTCGATTTGCCCTATATTATTAAATCGGATAAAAAAACGGGGCAAATATTTAGAATATTAATAGATACGGGGGCAACCAGTTCATATATACAGGCGGGAATATATACTAATAAAAATATTTTAGCAATTAAGAAGAGGGTAAGGACCATTAATGGTTCGACCATCTTACAATATTACCACAACGTAAATCTGTTTGGGTTTCAGGAACGGTTTTATGAAATTGATAATTTAGAGAGTGATCTATTAATTGGAATAAATTTCTTAAATAAAATCAGAGCTAAGATTGATATTCCAAATCGAGTATTGATATATGGTGATAACCAAATAGAAAAAATACATTTTCTGGATGATTTAAACAATTTAAACCCCTTGGGATTCGAAAATCCTAAGGCGCCTGCCGATGATAATACCGGCTTATCAAAACAAAAATTTTAAATAAAAAATATTAAAAACAATTTAAACCAATAAATAAAATTTAAAACCCCTTGGGATTCAAAAATCTTAAGGCGCCCGCCGACGATAATACCGGCAACAAAAAAACAAAACGCTTACTAAAAGCTGATTTTAGGAATAAAATAAACCAAAAAGACATTGGGCATGTTTCTGAAAGCGGACATGTGTTACAAAATTTATTGATTAACAACCCCGATCAAGTTTCAAAGATCGAAGGACCATCAGCATTGAATGATGAAAGAAAAATGATAAAAACATTGCAAAATGAAGCAATTGAGGAAATTTTGGAAATACATAGGAATATAAACTTAGATCTGCCCTTTCGTACTGATGTAAAGGCGAAAATACGAATAACTGAGGATAGATACAATTTGGTCAAAGCAATATCCTTATCCAATGTCAGTGAATAGATTTGTTAATGAGGAAATTCAAAATTTGTTGCAAAAGGGAATAATTAGGGAAAGTAAAAGCCCATACAACTCTCCAGTATGGGTAGTTCCAAAGAAAGGAATGAATGACGACGGAAGTCCAAAATTGAGTTTGGTGATCGATTTCAAAAAAATTAACGAGAAGACAATATCGGGTGGTACCCAATGCCAAACCCTGAAATAATACTGACAAATTTGGGAAAGTCAAAATACTTTTCCACAATTGATTTGGAGTCTGGATTTTACCAGATATTAATGAAAGAAAACGATGTAGAAAAACGGCATTCTCGGTTAATAATGAAAAATACGAGTTTTTACGAATGCCGTTCGGATTAAAGAATGCGCCGAGCATTTTTCAACAAGCTATGGATAATCTGTTGAGAGAATATATGAAAAATCAAAGTTTTATCAAGAGGAAGTTGAATTTTTGGGATATGTAGTAGCTAAGGATATTAGTAAAACAGATCCAAAAAAAATTGAAACTATTCAGAATTACCTAGTACCAAGGACATTACGACAGTTGAGAGGATTTTCGGGATTAACAGGGTACTATAGGAAATTTATAGAAAATTATGCGACAATATCGAAGCCATTAACTAAATATTTACAGGGAGAAAATGGAAAGATTTCTCAATACTTGTCAAAGAAGAAAATTGTTGATCTTGATCAGAGTGGCATAACTGCTTGTGAAAGATTGAAAAATTTATTGTCTCAACAGGTGCAATTAACGCAACCTAATTATAATATGAAGTTCGTTCTAACTACTGATGCGTCGAATGTTGCTTTGGGAGCTGTGTTATCACAGGAGGGTAAGCCCATTATATTTATATCAAAAACATTAAATTCTACAGAAATGAATTATGCAACAAATGAAAAGGAATTATTTGCCATAGTGTGGGCACTAAAAACAATAAGAAATTATCTATACGGTGTTAGTGATTTGGAAATTCACACTGACCATCAACCTTTGTCATTTGCGGTTTCTGAAAGGAATCCAAATATTAAAATTAAAATATGGAGATCGTTTATTGAAGAATTTTCACCAAAAATTATTTATAAGCCAGGGTCAACAAATGTCGTTGCTGATGCATTGTCAAGACAGATACTAAATAACATAACTAGCTCTGAGGAGTCAGATCGTTCAGGTGATTCAGTAACGAATACTCAACATTCAGCAGAAAGTAGTGATGAGTATCACATTCACGAAACAAAGAAACCATTAAATCAATTTAAACAACAAATATTGATTAATGATGGAGCAAGAATAACAGTCTTGGAGACGATTTCTTATTTTAATAGTAAGCGAATTTTAATCGAGTACGCGATAGTCAAGCGGCGCTAAAAGCGATATCGGCCTATGAGATACGATCGCTATTAGTGGAGGAGTGTATAGGAAGGCTTAACCGCCTAGCAGCTTGCAACCGTGTACACCTGATCTGGGTGCCGGGGCATAAAGGGGTAGCCGGCAACGAGCTGGCAGACGAACTCGCCCGCTCTGCTGCGACTACAAGAATGATGGGGCCAGAACCATACATTGCGGTAGGGCCCCATACAATAAAGGAACTGCTCCGCACGGAGGAGAGATCGAGCAGAGACAGTCACTGGCAACAGACAGCAGGGATGCGTCAGGCCAAACTGCTACTGGGAGGGTTCAACCTAGCCAGGTTCAGAGCAATTATTAACCTCCCCAGAGACAAACTCCGTCTCCTTGTCGCGCTCTACACTGGGCACTGCAGGCTCAAGAAGCACCTATCAAACATGGGCTTAGCTTCTTGTGGCAACTGCCGATTCTGCGACATGGGACCGGAAACACCAGAACACCTAATCCTAGATTGCACCGCAATTTGTAGACGCAGGTTCAAGGCCCTCGGTTCCATTTTTGTGACCAGGGATCACATTGCCTCAATAGCACCCAGCAAGTATCTGGAGTTTTTCAGGGTGCTGGGACTTTGGGAATGCATGTGATGGAGGAGAGGGCACAATAGACCCTAGGTCGCAGTGCATACCTCATTTTCAAATCTAATCTAATCGAGTACGACATACCACAAAATATAATTGGAAAGAATATATAAATCCAAAAATAGTTACGGGAATACACTGCACACCTCAAGTGCTTTATGAAACAAAAAATTTGTTAAGGCAAGCATTTCCAGCGATAAAATTTTTTTATACAAAGTTATTCGCTAATGATGTGACTACTAGAGAGGATCAGGGGGCAATTATTGAGCAAACGCATAATAGAGCACATAGAAATTATAGAGAAAATTTGGCTCAAATTAGACAAGAATATTATTGGCCGTTAATGGTAAAACAATTGAAGCAATATGCGAGAAATTGTAATATATGTAATAGTAATAAGTATGAAAGGCATCCGAAATTGATTCCAATAGGTGAAGCACCAATACCAGAAAACGAAGGAGAACAACTCCATATTGACATATTTTTTGCACAAAAATTAAAGTTTATTACGTGTTTGGATTCTTATTCCAAATATTTGGCTATCAAGTGTATTGAAGATAAACTAAATTTAGAAGATAAGGTTTTGGAACTTTTGCAGACATTTCCAGATGTTAAAAGTATAGTTATAGATAACGAACCGGGGTTTAGTACGATACAGTTCAAGTCTTTAATGGAAAGATTTAATATACAAATTTATTATTGTGCACCACGTCACAGTACTAGCAATGGACAAGTAGAAAGGGTTCATTCGACACTGGTGGAGATTTCTCGATGTTTGAAGAAAGAACATAATTTGATAAGTGATTACGAATTAATTATGGGGGCAGTTCAGCAGTATAACAGAACAGTACACTCGGTAACAGATAAAAACCCTTATAATGTTTTATTTAACAAAGAAGCACATGGAAATATGAGAGAAATATTAAAAAATGTTGAAGTACCATAATAAAAAACGGATTTAAAAAAGTTATCATAGAGGGGAAGTTATATATGAAAAAATATATGGGGAAAGAAATAAATTAAAGCCCAAATATAAAAAACAAATAGTAATAGAGGAAGGGGGTTAAAATACAAAGCAGAAACAGAATTATTCATAAGGATAATATTAAAGTGTAATTTTATAATTTTATAGAAACAATGCGGACACATAAACAAATTTTATTGTTGATGTTGTATGCTACAATTATCACATCAGATATAATTGATTATACAAGGGAACAATATATACTAATAGAGGAGGAAAATGCAGCAATTTTTGAAAATTATGGATCACTGTATCATTTGACTAATTTATCGCTATTTGAGAACATTATAAAAAACTATAGAATCGATGAGAAAATAGTATTCAAAAAATTAAAAATTGATAATAGATCAAAAAAAAGGTATCAATGAGCTTTGGACAGTTTGGAAATGGATTACAGGTACACCTGACCATGATGATTTTATGCAAATAACAAATAAAGTAAATGATTTAATAGAAAATAATAATAAAGAATTTACAACTAATTCACAGTTATTTAAGACCATTACGGAATTAACTCAAATATTAGGTAAAGTAAAAAGTTCGTTCGGTTTTTATCTAAGAGATGGCGTTATTGTCCATAGTATTAGTGTTACGTGTCGCATCATGTCATACTACAGGGCGCTGAAAACGTGTTTATTCGCGCTAAAAGTTTGTCTTTGACAGTTTTTCGATTGATTTACTCAGTTCGTTGTGAGCGCTCGTCAAAGATGGACACCAACAAAGAGAAAATTCGCTATATTTTACAATTTTTCTTCGATCCAAGCGAAAAAGCAGCCAAAGCGGCTGAAAACATTAATTTAGTTTATGGGCCCGATACTGTAAACGAACGTGTAGCACAAAAGTGGTTTGCTAGGTTCCGTTCCGGTAATTTCGATGTCAAAGATGCACCACGCGTCGGGAGGCCTGTCGTCGAAAATTGCGATAAAATCATGGAAATAGTGGAAACAGACCGCCACGTGAGCACTTATTTAACTGCTGAGGAACTAAAGATAAGCCAGAAAACCGTTTGAAACCATTTGCATAACCTTGGATTCAAAAAGTAGCTCGATGTTTGGGTGTCACACGAACTAACGCAAAAAACATGATGGACCGAATTTCCATCTGCAAATCGCTGCAGAATCGCAACAAAATTTACCCGTTTCTGAAGCGGATTGTGACTGGCGATGAAAAATAGGTCACTTACGACAACATCGAGCGCAAATGGTCGGGGTCACAGCTTGGGGAAGCGGCCCAGACGGTGGCCAAGACGGGATTGAAGGCCAGGAAGGTTCTGCTGTGTGTTTGGTGGGATTGACAAGGAATCATCTACTACGAGCTGCTCCCATATGGCCAAACGCTCAATTCGGCCCTCTACTGCCAACAACTGGACCGCTTGAAGGCAGCACTCATCCAGAAGAGGCCATCTTTGATCAACAGAGGCCGAATTGTGTTCCATCAGGGCAACGCCAGGTCACACACGTCTTTGGTGACGCGCCAGAAGTTCCGGGAGCTCGGATGGGGGTCCTAATGCACCCACCTTATAGTCCGGACCTGGCACCAAGTGATTACCATCTTTTCCTGTCCATGGCGAACGCGCTTATTGGTGAGAAGTTAGCCTCAAGAGAGGCCTGTGAAAATTGGCTCTCCGAGTTTTTTGCCAATAGGGACGCAGCCTTCTACGAGAGGGGTATAATGAAGTTGGCATCTCGTTGGCAACAAGTTTATGAACAAAACGGAACATATTTGACTTAAATCGGATAAATGCACACAAAGTTATCATCTTTTGAAAAATCAATAAAAAACCGAACGAACTTTTTACTTTACCTAATATTAAAACAATTACAAGGTAGCTCTAATGAAAAAACTGTTTTAAGACAAAGGAATAAACTAATAATAAATGAACTTGAAAACACAGTAGAAACAATTGCATTGTCAAAAGTAGGGACATTTAATACATTAATTTTAGATATGGCAGAAAAAAAAGAAAAAATAAACGAAGAAAAAATTAATGTATCAATATCAGATCTTATGGATGTATCAGATTTCAAAATTGCACAAAAAAACAATTTAATAGTTATTTACATTAATTATCCAAAAGTAAAAAACATATGTAAATTATTTAAAGCAATAGCTGTCGCACAAAGCGATGGAAAATTATTTATTGAAAATGAAATAATAAAATGTCAAGATAAATTGTATTCCGTAAAACTTTGTAAAAATGAATTGAATAATGCATTTTGTATGATAAAAGCAAATAATACATGTTTGTCTGATATTTTAAATAATAAGCATGCTAATTGTACAAAAATTAATGAAAAAAATAACATAATAAACGGAGTTTATTTGGTAACTTTTCAAGATAATGTAACAATTGATAGTAAAATATATGAAAACCCAACAGGAAAAATCATTAATCATTTAAAATAAGGAAAATTTAAAACATTTTTTATAAAAGAATATATTGAAACAAAAATGTAGATTTGAGATTAAACAACTTCAATATACTTACACCATTAAAACGGGAAATAAACAATAATCCCATTTGGTGGTCAATTACTATTATAGCGTTAATGACATTATTGGTTTATTTTGTTTATAAATTTTTTATATACATTACTTCTCAAAATTCAATTAAAAAATTCTAAAGAAAAAGAAGAAAAATTATTGAGGTTGTCAAATCAAATCAACCACTTAACAGCATTATATTCGAAGACGGGACGCTTCGACTTAGAGGTGGGGGAGTTAACTCTAGGCAATAACAATCGCCAATCACTATTTGTAAACAGATTTCGGTATAAAATTCTTAATAATAACTAAATCGCAATCCAATAGACTCAAGGTTAAAGAATTTCATCTAATAATGAAATTCATATTAAATAAACAATAATAAATAGTAAAAATAGGCTTTAGTGTAAAATAAGGGAGGCTTTTTCTGTAAGAAGGCGGTTCCGTAAGCATGTCTGAATAAAGTTGAAGTAACGGCTTAATTTGTTTTCTTTTTAAAAACATTTCGCGGCCGGGCTAAAAAATAAGTTGCATACATTGTCAAGGCCGGTCGAGCTCTAATGTTGAGTCACCAACTGTTGAGAACTTCTATTACACCGATGAGGAATCGCTATTGGAGCAGTTTACTTGCACCCAAAGTGTGATAGAAGAAGAATAACAAGAGGAAGAACGAGAATAAGAAGCAGAATTATTTGAAAACTATGAATCCGGCGAATAAATTTAGCTATTGTCTTTTTTATTACACCGGCTTCATTTTTACCAACCCTTATGAATGATACTATTTTGCAGTAGTTTTAAAACAAATAGAATCACAGCAGGCCCCTTTTTAAAGCGTTATATCTCCAAAATGGTGGCTCTTAGGAAAAAACTATTAATATATATTTTGTAGAGAATTCTGTTCATAGGTAATTTTGCGAAAAACTCACGGTTTTCGTCTCTTTTGTACTACTATTCCTTTGGTTTGTTTTAGATACGCTTGCTGTGTGGATTTTCCGATGATGTTGCGGGAGTGATATTTTGGTAAATGTTTTGCCTCTTCATACACTGGTACCCCGCTATACTAATACTATTTTCGATTGGATTAACACTACCCTCCACTGAAAAATATCGGTAAACATTTGGTAAAGTAGACGTCGAGTAGAATACACTTCAGATTAACTACCTCATCTACTTTTATCCGAAAATTTCTTATCCCTTTGTCCGTGTATTTAGCCCTTATTTTCAGAGATGTATACAATTACAGAAAATTCGTTAATTATTTGGTATATTCCTGTTGCCGCTATTTTATTCAAAAAATACTGAATAGTCTTAGGCGGTTGCTTGAATTCGACATATTTGTACCATAAAAAGGTGGTGTCAATACATAATACAGCTGTACAGTCGCACTTATAGTCCAACATTGTTCGTTCGCCTATGATCAAAACAAAATCCAATAAAGACTATAGGTATATAATGAATATGATTTACCTTAACTTTATAATTCGTTTTAGAATTTGAGTAATTTCTTTTCTATTAAGTATTCCAGCCAACATTATGCAATAGCATTTTTAATGAATTAATTAACTTACGTTTTATTAATTTCTTTTATTAGATGTGTATGTATATGATTCGTCACATATTAGTTTTGAATTCTCAATGTATAATGGATAATAATAATGGATATTATTTTTTTTTACTTATGATAAACTTTAATTGCAACACATTTTTCCTTATACATTTAAATTTTTTTGTTTCGTCCTCCAGTGTTCAAAAGCACGCGAATACTTCATATTATAATTGTAGCGGCATCACAGTGCTGCTTCCTATGAAATGATATTCCTATATTTGATACTGTGGGTTTACAATTTGTGGCTGCAAATAAACATAAAATCGTTATCAATAAACTTCACGTAAGAGTTTGGTAAAAATTTAACTTATTAATTTTTTTTTAAATATAAACATGTACATATATAACTAAACATACTCTATATATTTATGTTAAAAAAAAAAAATTTTATATTTAAAGAACAAATTATATTTAAGAAAGGCTATATTTAAGTAAAATATTTTCAAATTTGATGATGCTCTAAAAATTATATGTACTTTCAAATACCTTTGTGTTGAAATCCCCTAATACATCAAATGAATTCTGATATAAATTTCACAATAAGCTACCATCATTTAATCATACAATTTGTAAACACAAACAATAACATTTTATTTAGAATTTTTGACTACCATTTTAAAAGTTTAAGTTTAAAAATATTTTTATTCCGTCATACGTCATATTTTTAAAAATCAAAATTTTTAGTTTCTAGTATTCTTAGTATAGCCCACAAAACCCCATTTAACAAAAACCTATAAAGTGGCATAACTAAATTAAGATGCAAACTATTATTTGTTCGAAAGCTTAATACTTTTTTAAAGTGGGCCACGCCCTCGAATAGGTTTAATGTACATATCTTCCAAGCCACTGAAGCTATCTCAACCAAGCTCGCTGGAAGAGGTCTTTTTAGCATTTCTTTATACACTGTGAAAATGGGAAAAAATCAGATAATAACCACGCCCACTACCCATATAACGGTTATGTTCAAAATTACTAAAAGTTCGATAACTTACTGAATAAAAGAGCCACAATCATTAAATTTCATAGCCAGGATAGCAGGGAAGGGCTTTTTTGGAGAATAAAACAAAAAATGTTATAATTATCGAGTTTATGGAAAGAATCAAGATATTTTAAGAGAATTTACAAAACGTAACAACCGTAACTTAACACCCAAATGCGTATTTATTCAGTCGATAGTGTGATATAAATCTGTAAAGTAAGCATGTATACAAACATACAAGTAAATGCAACCCAAATTTCACATGCGACTCCTCTGGTGCATCAAGTGGATTACTGTGATCTTTTAATATATTCCTTTTATTTTTTTTCGTTGCTTTTTTTCTTCAAATAAAATAAAAGCTGAAATAGCGGAACTCAATGTAAACTTTTGTAGACTTCATTCAGCATTTCAAATCTATAAAACGCTTGCTAATTTATTCATTTGCAAATTTTGTCACATTAGTAAACAACTGATTCGAATATTGGTTTTGCATATGTTCGAAAAGACGCAAATCCAATCAGATTCTGTGACACCATTCCAAATCAGAATTGGTTTGCAATTCTGACAACTACGCAAATCTGGATTCCACAACACCCCTGAACAATTGATTTACATCACACGATCTATTCTTCATTTTATTAAAAAACAATTTAAAGCAACGCAGATAAAATACAGATACTTCCAATAGGACAATGACGTACGTTATTGTTTACGTGCCTCATCAGCTTCATTCTCCTCTCCAATCTCCTTAATAGAACACATCTCTAAAAATTATACAAAAATAATATTTTTTTAATGAAAAATAAATTAAAAGCTGTTCTAAAGACCCAAGGTGGACCCCCGAGTGATCGCACTATGTTTCCTCAAATTTTCGGAAAGGAGATCGCTAGACAAAATAAGACATGTATCCGTTATATGAACGACATTTTAATCTTCGGTACATCCTTAGCAGAGTATTTGAATAATAACACTAATAATAACATTATTAATAATAATAACCCATCTTTTACATTCCTCCCGCCCAACCGACGCGAGGGACGGAAACCGCATACGTTCGGAATTAGCCGCGCCATGAGACGAGACCAAAAGAGTTTTTTAAGCGTCGAGATCTAAAACTGCGGAGCTACAGAAACAATAATTTCAACAGCTAAGATTTAAATTACGTTATAATTAATTGTTACGATTTTATTTATTAAGAGAAAGCTATATAGGATCTTTAATTTTGAAAAGTGAGTTGAATGCTTCGTTAAGTTCAAAATTTGATCTCAACGATTTTAACAATAAAGGTCTAAACTCATAAACCTCGAAAAGCGAACCGGGATATTAAATTTAATTTCAGACAAGAGAAAAGAACTGTAAACTGTTCCATTCAGAATTTTTACTAAGAATATTTCGCGAAGCATTTTTCTACGAGTAGTAGGTGTGGATAGATTTATAAGTTTTAAGCAGCGAGTGTATACTTGTATGGAGGTATACTTAGCCTAGTATCCCATCTGAAATGCCCTAAGGCGAAAAATAAAAATGGTTTTTTAACAGACTTGTCAGAATGGATTAGATAACTAGGGTTCTATACCACTTAGCCATATACAATATAGGCCTAACCAAAGTTGTAAAAGTTTTAGTAACATACAGATCTCTAAATTCTTTAGACCAACGTTTAACAAAACTGAGAACACCTTTTGCAAACAAAATCATGGTATCAATATGAAGACTAAAAGTAAGCTTAGAGTCCATAGTAACTCTCGAACCCACAATGTTAACAACTTGCTTTAATCTACAATTTTTTATTACATTACATAAGGAGAAAGGTGCACTGATCTACGGGAAAAGCACATCGTCTTAACACTCTAGGTTTACGGGACCCGTCAATTTGATGGAACTCAAACTTTATAATGAAATATCTCGAAAACCGCTCAATCGATTTCAACCGGTTTGCATCGTAAATTAATCATTTATTCTAAAGAATTTATACATACAGTTTCCTCCCCCTATACCTTCTACTTTTTAAGATTCATATGTGGTATACCTATCTCTACGGACCCGTTGTTGTTGTTGTAGCGGCAGAATTCTGCCGAGTTGACAGTCCTTGGCCGGAATAAATCCGGGTCCGTTCTGGTTACGTAGACACGACATGTCGGCTACCGTCAAATTGACGGGTTAGCTGATTACGTAAACAATCCTCGCTTGTGAAATTATATCTCCAATAGCAAATATAAGACTTTACTGATTACCCTTTTCTAGAAATCATGAGTAAAACACGAGATATAATATAACCTAAAAAAAACTAAGCCCACTGAAACTGCAGAAATAGAAGGATCCTCAGGTAATGAAGAGGAAAACTTTTTCAATATACGTCGTAACAAGAAAAGGGCACGCATTATTTCTAGTTCTGACACCGTGGGTGAGACTGAAAGCAGGGAAATATATAAGTAGGCTGCCTGTTCATACTATATTAAAGGATATCGCAGGGCCTACTGGTTACGCAAAAAGAAATATTATGTCGGGTTGTGTAACTAGTGCCTTTGAATTCATAATTGACGCTAATATTATGAAACATGTATAAATATATATTAAATATAGTGTGAAAGCAGGGTGTTTTCGATGATCTCTTTAAGTTTTTTATAATATTTGGATATTGTATTGTAGAGTGTACCGGATCAAAAATATCCAGAAGGGAATTTATATTTTCTTTAGCTGGAGAAAACAAGGAGAACATTCGTCACAGTTCAGACGTTTCAGATCAGACACACTCAACAGTGCGAAAAAGTTGCCAAGTGGGCTATTGTAATAAAAAATAAAAGCAGTAATTGCTGTATGTATTGTAAAAATATCGTATGCGGAAAATTCACAAAAGAAATTCAATACATACGTAAAAAATGTCCTCGATAAACATGATTATGTAGCCTTAATATTATTATCATTTCCGTAATAACTTAAAATAATATTTTGACTTATTAATATTTTATTTTTACGTAAAGCCTTGTGTTTTTAAACTCAGATTTAGTTTGAATAAATTGATTTTTTTTTTGAATATATACGTTTCTTCTTTCTTTTTTGAGATTCAATGGCAAGTTATTTCTATCACACCAAGCAACGAAATATAATATAATAGTTTGCGTCCGATTTCAACAGACACCTTTCATCATATAATAAAAAATTTGATATCGATAATAAATAAGAATAGAATCGGTTCTAGATGACTAAATTGCGGAACTTCATTTAATTTAATCTGAAGGAGTATCATTAAATATCAATATTATCAAGGTAAGAAGATACCAAGAAATCTTGGCGGAAAGATTTTCTTTATTGAAGGCTTTGCTAAAGTCAGTATATTTATTTAATATCTGTATGCTTATGTTCCCTAAAGCCCAGTCATTTTTAACTCTTTACGAACACCAAACTAAGAAGAAATTAATGGAGAAATCGAAAGTTAATAGTCAGCGATAATAACTTTAAAAGTTTAGGTATAACTGATAGGTTTGAAATACTCCTATAGTTTTCAATGTAACATATACCCTAAATCCATTTTTATGCAAAGGGATTATATGTAATATACCTTGTTTAAGGGAGGAATTAAATATCCTTGTCAAAGTCAAGTGGATATATTTGGCACTATTTTTGAGAAAGCATGAAGGTATCACATCTGGACCGTAATTAAAAGATGAATTGAAAGTATTCGAACAAGGCACATTCTGATAATAGAACAAATTTTGGGAGAATTAGTACAGTAGTTGATTTGAAAAATTCTGGAAACATGTTAGAAATAAAGCGATTGTCAGATGGCATGATATATTTATATTTCATCGTGAACGGAAATTTGGAAATCCTGTGTTTGGAGTTACAATGTTATTTTTTTTGTTTAGGTCTGAATTCTGTCGACGCGATGCAGAATATTTAGAATAGTCCACAAACCAACTTTTAACATGTATCATGTTTTAGCGCTGAGTATGCGGTCGAATTTTGCAGGGCGTGTTCGCGCATACTATAGTATAGTAAAAATTTATTTGCGCGGCGTGACATTGTAGTTTTGGATGATATAGTATAGTATAGAAACAAAATGCAAGGTTTTAGTTTTGAGTGAAACTTGGTTGGAAAACCATCGACATTGTAACATAAAAAGGATTCCTATTATATCGCAATTTAAACGGCAAAAAATTCGCGAAGGAGGTGTAGCTATCTATGAAAATATGTGGAGTACACAATCATTGCAAGCTGCAAAACACGAAATATATGTCTAATCTAACTAAACGGTAGAATTCGTCGATTAGCTGCTGTAAGTGATGGAATGCGTGATATTGGCGCTGCTGATATTATTATCAATGGACAAAAAGCTCTTTTAGTTTCAGTTTATTTTCCTCCAGGCGTATCGTTACAAGACATAAAAAGATTTTTTGAAATAAATTTTATGGGATACAGCGCAAAAGCAACAATATTTGAAGTTGCAAATAAAATGAAATTGTCGAACATTCCAATAATTAAGGGAGGTGACTTTAACGTTATTTACAAAACGAAGGACAGGAAATTTTAGATTTTATGTTTGACACTTGGGGTTTGCAAATTAACAACAACACAACGGAAGCAAGGACAAAAAATAAAACATATTTTTATGAGAAGATTATACAGCTTGAAAACTTAACCGTTAATAAGTGTAACAAACGGACGGTCAATAATTGACCATGTAACGTAATATTAATATTTCTGTAAATTATATTATATATATATGTAAATTTATATATATATTTTTTTTTTTTTTGTGAAATAAAAACACACAATAACCGTATAAAATTGTTTTATTTAAGTAAATTACATAATAATTTATATTTTATAACTAAAATTGCAAATTTATTTCCTTTTTATTATTATTATTATAAAGGGTGTTTTTAGAGGTATAGAACTTTAAATTGCAATAAAAGAACGATGGATTATTCGATTGACATGAATTTTATTTATCCGAAATATAATCTTGTGGCATTACATTTATGACTACGGATGTAGTCTAATCTGGACGTCCAATTTTCGATGACTTTTTCCAACATTTGTGGCCGTATATCGGCCATAACACGGCGAATGTCTTCCAAATGGTTAAGCGTTTGTGGCTTATGCGCATAGACCAACCTTTATATAACCCCACAGAAAGTAGTCTAGCGGTGTTAAATCACAATATCTTGCAGGCCAATTCACAGGTCCAAAACGGGAAATTAGGCCGTCACCAAACGTGCCTTTCAATAAGTCAATTGTGGCACGAGCTGTGTGACATGTTGCGCCGTCTTGTTGGAACCCCAGCTCCTAGACATCATGGTTGTTCAATTCAGGAATGAAAAAGTTAGTAATCATGGCTCTATACCGATCACCATTGACTGTAACGTTCTGGCCACCATCGTTTTTGAAGAAGTACGGACCAATAAGCGCACCAAACAGTCAGTTTTTCTGGATGTAACGGTGTTTCGACATACACTTGAGGATGAGCTTCACTTCAAATGCGTCAGTTTTGTTTGTTGACGTAGCCATTCAACCAGAAGTGCGCTTCATCGCATCATACGATAAAATGACCGTAGTGCGCATTACGTATTCCGCAGAGAACCATTATTCTCGAAATAAAATTGCACTATTTGCAAGCGTTGTTCAGGCGTGAGTCTATTCATGATGAATTACCATACCAAACTGAGAATAAATCACTTGACAGCTGTTAATTCGCCATCTTGAACAGTAGTGCCAACTTAAAGTTCTATACCTCGAAAAAAAAGCACCCGTTACGTAAACTTACCACTACAAACTTATTCAATCATAATTCTGTATACGACAAGGCGAGCAGCAGCAGGGGCAGTAAAACTCTTGCAGCCGAACTACGGACACATGTGTTCGTTGTTCGTAATTTACTCGCGTACAACGCAAAACTGATACATGGTTTTAATTGTTGGTTTGTAAACAGAAAGAATATTTTTTAATGATTAAAAACTCGAGTTTTCTGTTTTTTTAATTTATAACTCTTTCGGATTTATAATTTTACTTTTATTACCAATTACTTACATATGTACTTTTCAAATAAATGCGTATAAATCAAGAACCACGGATTTGTACTTTTATTACCAACTACTATTGCAACATACTTTTCAAATAAATGCGTAATAGTTTGATTAAAATGAGAGACACTCAATTCAATATCGCCATTGTTATCAGGTCATGTTACAGTAGAAAGTTCCCTATTCAACTTTTCAAACGAAAATATGAGGTTTTGACCAAGTTTCTGTAAAAACTCTTCTGTTATTCTGTATATGAAAATTACCATTAATAGGTACTATTAAGCACAAATCAATTAATTTGGTATTAAGACCTCTAACAATTTGATAATAAATACTCAGCGAATTTCTACCTCTCAATTTTTTATTTCCGTGGCTTTTGGTATTTTAATAATTTTTTCCTTAGCAAGATTTCTTAATTTCGGCACAAATTCGCGTACAAAAGCTCCAGGTAGCCAGAAAGAGCTATCTAAAACCTTTTTAAAGGTTTCAAGAAAAACGTCTCTTTTAAACGATGATATATTTCTATAGTAACTGAAGTTAAACCTACGGATATCTATATCATCAATTCTTAAACGTGACGAAACTTAAGACTTCATGTCATGTAGTCAACCGAAGTAGCTTTGGCAAATTTAGAAATTAATACAGTTTTTAGATGATATTACCACCAAATTTTTGACAGATGCTGCTGAGTTGTTAGAGGGAATATCTTGAATAGCCAGACGTTAGATAGAGCTTTCGGCGAATTGAGCTCTTTGGATTTTGACGGTTTATACCCTTGAGGGCAAGGTGAAAAAAGATTTATAAGGTAAATCAAGGAGAAGTTATCTTCTGAACAGAAACAATAGCTATTGCTTCGTCGGAAGGCCATTTATGCTTAAGGGTAGGCTTTGAAGATTCGTGAGAATCATTTAGGCACTTAAAAGAAATAAATAAAATTAAAAAAAATAAATAAATTTGAACAATTGTTCGTAATGCCTAAATTTTTCTGTGAGAAATCGACCGATTTCTTTGAAGCCAGTCTGTTTTTAAACAGTAAATATTTAATGTTACAATTGGAAAATTACACGACATAATAATAAAACAATAAAAATTTAAAGAAGATTATATAAAAAAATAAGTAAAACAAAATTGAATACTAATTAATAATAATAATTACAATTAAAAACGGACGTAATAAAAATTTCAATTGTCAATCACAACAGTTTAAACAAAAACAATTTAGCGTCCAAGAATTCGGATTTCCTTAGCTAAATAATTACAACAAAAGAACTAGTACCGAAAAAATCATTTATTCCAATTTGTAGTTTATGTAAAATAAAAGTGGTGTACTTCAGACGGATGACTAAACACATTGAAAAGATATCAACCTCAGGTTACGAGGGTATTTAAATTTAAGCGAATATAAATTTATAACAGATATCAAAACAACAAAATTAACTCAATTTTTCAAATAAAAGAAGCTAACGACAATACATCGATAGACGCACGAATAGTCTACTTTCAGGAAGAATACTTGTGACACCAAATTTTTAGTTTTGAACAAAATCGTTAGCAGAATTCGCTTACAAATGATGGATGTTGAAGAAAAATGCTTACAGCGAAAAATAATCGGCTCCATTCCTGTTGTCGTTTCCAAGTATTTGTCGTTGTTTCGTCGCTTCGTTTCTATATTCGTATTCTTGAAGTATATCGTAACAATAAGGAAAAGTGATCAAAATTTTAAATTAAAATTAAGAAAATTTGATAACGCCCAATAGCGCCATTATATCGGACGTTGTTATTTGATATATGATGATGATTAAAGAATATAATAACAGTAACAGAAACTCCGAAAACCACTAACGAAATTATCCATGTACACACCTACGCAAACAGTAAACTTTCTTATGTTGTTTTTATGGATAAGTTCTCAAAATATTGGCTGCGTTCGAGCTACGTATTGATTGCAGCAGTACAGTAACTATGTTTTTTATCTGATGATACTCTGCTGATATGCAGACAAAAATTTAGTGATGCCGATTATTTGCATAAATTGCCAGCAAAAAGTGACAGTAGAACGTGATGCTGTTGCAACTGTTGTCACAAATTCTTGCAAAACGCGATACTTTGACAAATTTGCAACACTGCTGTCGTGATTGCTATCTTGAACGCACCCATTTTCTTCAACAATTTCTAGCTAGCAGAGGTAAGGTAAACAAAAACAAGTAAGGAAGGGCTAAGTT
The DNA here is from genome assembly GCF_042242935.1 of Bactrocera oleae. Taxonomy (NCBI): domain Eukaryota; kingdom Metazoa; phylum Arthropoda; class Insecta; order Diptera; family Tephritidae; genus Bactrocera; species Bactrocera oleae. Next base: position 47,347,591 of record NC_091537.1, on the reverse strand, counting down.
CGGATGTAACCGAACATTTTATACTCTCGCAAAGTCAAATGGTATACTCGTTTGAGATTTCTTTGTGGATTGGCTGATATTTTCGGTAGAAGGTCAACTATAGGCACTGGGGTCCACATATTTAGTACTTAGGGGCTTGAACAGTTTTGGTTCGATTTAGACAATTTTTGGTCACAAGGTGGCATACTTTAAACGTATTATTCACGCAAAGTTTTACCCCGATATAATCATTGTTGCTTGATATGCATAGTGGAAAGTGAAAAAATCAGATGGAATTGAAAATGGTGTTATATGGGAAATAGGCGTTGTTGTAGTCCGATTATAGCATTAGCGGTTTAAAAGATATGCATATTAAACCTATTAGAGGCGGGACCACGCCCACTTTAAAAAAAATTTTAACTGCAGATGCCCCTCCCTAATGTGATACTGTGTACTAAATAACAGTCTTGTATCTTATTTCAGAGCTTAGTTATGGCAATTTATTTGTTTTTGATTAATGGCGTTTTGTGGGCGTGGCAGTAATCCGATTGCTCCCATCTGCAATACCAACCGTCTCACGGTACCAAGAAACATGTCTACCAAGTTTCATAAAGATATCTCAATTTTTACTCAAGTTAGAGCTTGTACGGACGGACAGACAGTCACCCGGATTTCAACTCGTCTCTTCATCCTGATCATTTATATATATATAACCCTATATCTAACTCGATTAGTTTTAGGTGATACAAACAACCGTTCGGTGAACAAAACTATTATACTCTGTAGTAACAGGTTGCGAGAGTATAAAAATAGAAATTCAAACTTGAAACCATTTTAGGTAACACCAATAATAACACTACTCAACAAATATGAAGAAAAAATTTGCAACTGATGTGCTAAGAGGTCTGTGGGGTATTTGTGGTGAGATAGATCCTCGTTACGGGTTCTAAAAATGGTTACTTTAGTTTCTGATGCCAGTAAATTCCACTGTAGTAATATTTAATCTATTAGCTCAACCTGGTCCTTGGACAAGCAAACGTCTCTTAATAGGTAGTTTAACTTAGATTGTGGTCCTGTCCTTTTTTTCGTTGTTTTCAAAAGAATAGGTAGCGTTCACGTAAAAAGCTCTAAACTAAAAACACTTGTTCTCTTTTGCCAACAGTAATTACAACTGACTCATCTCAGCGACGTGAAAGAGACCAATTTTAAAACAAAAGCGGGACCTCCACAACAAGCAGTAGCCTAGCAGTTCAATTTAAACGTGAAATGTATTTAGATTTGATTGGGCGTAGGCAAAGTATATTTCTATGCTAATATATTAATTTACATAAACTTTCTGGACTACTGGTGGTGGTTTGACCCATTCACCCCTTGACTACAACACTTCTAAAATGTGAACTTTTCGGGTTTTGGCGTTTTAAACACTAGCTCCCAATTTTATTATGAACACAAGTTTCTTTACATGCTGTAATTAATTATAACGTGATTTTATTAAAAAAATCATAACTTAAAAAATTCTACATGTTAGGAAATTTTTACTCATTTTTGGTTTTGGCATACCCAAAATTATCAACAAACAGCCTCTACATCACAGTCGCAAAATGACTAGTGTAATTATGATCCTAGTATAGTCCCAACGGCATACATACATAGGTCTGACACCAATAATAACTAAAACACACATAAACCTATTAAAAGGACCAAGAAATAACATTAATATCCGATCTTATTAAATATGCTTTTAATATTAATGAATTAGTCGAAAGGAATATTACTGTCCATTGCCAGTGCAGTCAAAAAACATTCATGCATAATACGGAAACGTTCCTATCTCATTGTCAGATTCAAAATGGAAAAGACGTAACAATTATGTAAATGTGTTGTTATTTTGTTATATTTTCTGAATCATTTCCGACTACTAAAGAACATATAGAATGTTATCTAGCAAGAGTTTAACATGTATGAACGCAACAATCAGATGATATACGCTTGTTAATTAAGAACAATATTTATTTAAATCATTGAATTATTTTGAACATCAATTTTTCAATCGTTAACTTCATTTTCGCCTGGAGTCTGAAAGTTAATAAATGTAACTAATATTTTATGGTTACTAAAATACTATGTTAACAATTCTATATATTTAATATATCTAGTAGAAATTACTTGGATAGTAAATTATCTAGTGGTTGGTAAATTTCTATCATTTTTCAATTCAAAATTAAATACTTCTCTCAGGTATTCAGTAAGTGCAGCAGACTCCTCTATTTAAAAATTTGTATTGAAATCACCCGATATAATAATAGGTACTCACGAGTATATTTCTCGAGAACACAAAATTTCCAAAAAATCCTTGATATAATTTTTAAACTCTTGCAACAAGTTGCTACGGAGTATAATAGTTTTTTTCACCTAACGGTTGTTTGAATAACCTAAAAATAAATAGATATAGAGTTATATATATATAATATGTAGGAGATTTAATGTATATATCTCCAAAACCATTCAAGCTATATCGCCCAAATTTGCGCAGGGCAAATCCTTTTGACAGTTCTTACAACATCCTCTCTGTTAATAACATGTAGTAATGCCGAAATTAGATAAAATCGGGTCAATACTACTCCTATCTCCCATATATCTAATATTTTTAATCTTCCGTGGGCTTTATACCGTATACCATATATCGGTCAATATGTAAGATATCTTAGCAAAAATATCTGAACATATTGGATATAGGTACTATAATTTATTGCCGAAAATATGTTTTTTTTTCGTTATTCTAACAAACCTTATGCCGAATATGTCGGTCAACGTGGAAGTTATATATTTATAAAATAACATGAAAATAAGTTATCGACTATACCTGAACAATGTCAAAAGTTAATGCAACAATTCCAGACCTTTCTTTGCTCAAAATATTAGGTCAAGTAAAAAGTTCGTTCGGTTTTTATCTAAGAGATGGCGTTATTGTCCATAGTACTAGTGTTACGTGTCGCATCATGTCATACTATACGGCGCTGAAAACGTGTTTATTCGCGCTAAAAGTTTGTCTTTGACAGTTTTTCGATTGATTTACTCAGTTCGTTGTGAGCGCTCATCAAAGATGGACACCAACAAAGAGAAAATTCGCTATATTTTACAATTTTTCTTCGATCAAAGCGAAAAAACAGCCAAAGCGGCTGAAAACATTAATTTAATTTATGGGCCCGATACTGTAAACGAACGTGTAGCACAAAAGTGATTTGCTAGGTTCCGTTCCGGTAATTTCGATGTCAAAGAGAAATAGTGGAAACAGACCGTCAAGTCAGCACTTATTTAATTGCTGAGGAACTAAAGATAAGCCAGAAAACCGTTTGGAACCATTTGCATAACCTTGGACTCAAAAAGGAGCTCGATGTTTGGGTGTCACACGAATTAACTCAAAAAACATGATGGACCGAATTTCCATATGCAAATCGCTGCAGAATCGCAACAAAATCGACCTGTTTCTGAAGCGGATTGTGACTGGCGATGAAAAATGGGTCACTTACGACAACATCAAGCGCAAACGGTCGTGGTCAAAGCTCGGGGAAGCGGACCAGATAATGGCCAAGACCGAATTGACGGCCAGGAAGGTTTTGTTGTGTGTTTGATGGGATTGGCAAGGAATCATCTACTACGATCTGCTCCCATATGGCCAAACGCTCAATTCGGCCCTCTAGTGCCAACAACTGGACCGCTTGAAGGCAGCACTCATCCAGAAGAGGCCATCTGTGATCAACAGAGGCCGAATTGTGTTCCATCAGGACAACGCCAGGCCACACACGTCTTTGGTGACTCGCCAGAAGCTCCTTGAGCTCGGATGGGAGGTTCTAATGCATCCACCTTATAGTCCGGACCTGGCACCAAGTGATAACCATCTTTTCCTGTCCATGGCGAACGCGCTTAATGGTGAGAAATTGGAATCAAGAGAGGCCTGTGAAAATTGGCTCTCCGAGTTTTTTGGCAATAGGGACGCAGTCTTCTACGAGAGGGGTATAATGAAGTTGGCATCTCGTTGGCAAAAAGTTTACGAACAAAACGGCGCATATTTGACTTAAATCGGATAAATGTACACAAAGTTATCATCTTTTGAAAAATCAATAAAAAACCGAACGAACTTTTTACTTTACCTAATACATCCTGTATAGTGATTTCCGACTTTCCAGCTGATTTAAACCGATCAGGTTGGTCAAAATGTGTAATAATTTAATGAATATAAGTGGACAAGTTTTCTTAAAAATTATAAAATTATATTAATGGTTTCAAGAAAAACAAATATTTTTACCAGGATTAGAACATGATCATTGTTTGCACCACAAATACGTGTTTACCACTTGCTCTACATTAGGAGCTACAACTTTGCTTGCTTATTGTTATTTCTTTATGTATAGAAGATGCTGAAGAATAAGCGTTTGGTTTAATGTTGTTGTTGTTCTCATGATGCTTGGAATTTTCATTGTAATTTACATACAAGTGGATATTTGTATAAAGTTTGACAGTCATTCTATCTAGTTTATGTGTTTGTGATTGGTGATGCGTACATAAAAATGTACTTACATATCGTTCATTTACATGAATAGTGTCATAACTCAAACAACACGATATAAAAGTTAAGTATGCAGAAAGAACGAGATATTTTCTGTTACAACGCTATTGATGAAAAGATAATTAAATTTTTCGTGCTGCTAAATTTCTTGTAACCCGTATTATATTGCTTGAGCCCGTATTGTTGATAAAATTATAATCGTCGAATAAAGTACATATTTGGTTTTATGACTTTGTATTTGAAAAAATACGAGCTGTGTAAAAGTAAGAACTTTGTATTAAAGGTAAATTGGTTACTATTTAATATAATTGTATCGATGGCAATGTACAACAAGTCTTATTTCATCTGCATTATCGAAAGGCTGTGACGATTCCACAATGACAATGTCGACAGCAATGACGAAGCACAAAAGAGATCAGCCGCCGCTGTACTTAACCAAAGTTATGATATATTTTCCGAAGAGGATTCTTCTGTTCAAATAGTAAAACGAAGAAGATTTAGAGCAGTCCCTAATAGAGAGAGCAACTAAACGAATGCTAACAAGTAAGGAGAGGCTAAGTTCGGATGTAACCGAACATTTTATACTCTCGCAAAGTCAAATGGTATACTCGTTTGAGATTTATTTGTGGATTGGCTGATATTTTCGGTAGAAGGTCAACTATAGGCACTGGGGTCCACATATTTAGTACTTAGGGGTTTGAACAGTTTTGGTTCGATTTTGGCCGCAAGTTGGTATACTTTAATTGCATTATTCACGCAAAGTTTTACGCGGATACAATCATTTTTGCTTGATTTGCATAGTGGAAAGTGAAATAATCAAGTGGTATTTAAAATGGTGTCATATGGAAAATAGGCGTGGTTGTAATCCGATTTCGCCCATTTTCGCACTATGACATAGAAACATGAAACGAACGTTACGCACCGAATTTGGTTGAAATCGGTTAAGCAGATCTCAAGATATGGGTTTTCACCTAAAAGTATGCTGTGCCACGCCCACTGTCTAATTTTGAACGCGGTTGCTATAACGCCAATTTATACCATCTCAGAGATAAAATTTAATGTCTCTGGCGTGTTTAGTGCTTGATTTATCGCGCTTTTAGTAGTTTTTAACAGTAACGTTATATGGGGAGTGGGCGGAGTTGCCACCCGATTTCAACTATTTTCACACCGTCAATAGAAGTGCTGAAAACATTTGCTTCTAGTGAATTTTGTTATTATAGCATTAGCGGTTTAGGAGACATGCACACAAAAAAAAGTTTTAACTGCAGATGCCCCTCCCTAATGTGATCCTGTGTACCAAATAACCGTCTTGTATCTTATTGCGGAGCTTAGTTATGGCAAGTTATTTGTTTTTGATTAATGGCGTTTTGTGGGCGTGGCAGTGGTCCGATTACGCCCATCTTCAATACCAACCGTCTCACGATACCAAGAAACATGTCTACCAAGTTTCATAAAGATATCTCAATTTTTACTCAAGTTAGAGCTTGCACGGACGGACAGACGGACGGACGGACAGACAGTCACCCGGATTTCAACTCGTCTCTTCATCCTGATCATTTATATATATATAACCCTATATCTAACTCGATTAGTTTTAGGTGATACAAACAACCGTTAGGTGAACAAAACTATTATACTCTGTAGCAACAGGTTGCGAGAGTATAAAAAGTGCTCCAATTAGCACCACTAAATCATTCACTACAATAATTACATCAAGCAGAAGAAGTAAATATAATTTAGTCCAAGAATAAGCAAAATACAATAACTGACTTAACTTACCACTCTTAAATTGGGATTACAAATAATAAAATAGAAAATATTAATGAATTAATTAAAGAGAATCTTATTTCGCGGTTATATCAAGAGTTTTACAATAATTTGTAATAAAATAATTGTGTTATGGTTTATTGCAATGAATTTAGTTGAATTATATTTTTAGCGATTTACTTTTTTCTCAGCTTTATATTTTTCACAAATAGCGTCATAATTCAAAGTGAAAGACGTTTATGTCCAAGAAAAAGCTTTAGTACACTCTATTTGGTTTACTTATGCTCAGAATTTTATTTAATATATTACATGCCAATATTCATTAAACTTACGGTGTTTTTCTATATTTAGGGAAAATTTAAAAAAAATATCTGTTTTAATTAGGAAACAGCGCTACTAGAGATTTGTGTTAAAGTTTCTATGCGTTTCTTAAGGCTCAGTTGACAATTCTAACCGAAACTCTAGTGTACGTTTGAACGTATGCAATGGCCTTATCAGTTGCACGGTGCATATGCGTTAGTATTGAAGTTTCGGTAGCCGTGACTTGCTGAAAGCGATATCCGAGCGGAACGAATTTTTACATTGAGTTACAATATTTTTTAATTTAAAAAAGGAACTTAACTTATACTCAACTTATAAGATTTTTTTTAACGCGAGGACAATGCACCTATAAACAGGTAAACATTGAAATAGTTGCTTTTATTGGGTAGTCAATTGAGAACTAATATCCCTTATTTAATTGAGCCTATTTGCAGATGTTTACAATTCAAAAATTTAAGAACTACTTAGTTACATTTCTTTAAGTATTTATATATTAATATATTAAAAATGATGTTGAGTCTTTTTAAATTTTCCAATATTAACACCGGTATTCAGTAATTTCTATAAACATTATCGATTTAAAAATCTTTTTTTTTTTTATTTTAAATATTTGGTTCAATGCTGACAATTAATTAAAGATGTAAACTCGGGGATGTTGTTCGAGTTTGTCATTATGCTGAGATTAATAGCAACACGGATTGCAAAAAAACTGTTACATAGGGTGATCCATTTCGAGGTTTAATACTTTTTAAAGAAAATAAAACACAGAAAACTCAAATTTAATGGGAAATGTTTATTATCATTCGAAAGAACATTATTTGGCATTTCTTTTTTCGATGCCTCGTTCGAACATTTTGTCTGATAACTGGCAAATGGCACGCGTGATGTTTTGCTCCAAGGCCTAAATCGAAGCGAGATTATCCGCATAGACTTTAAACTTTAAATATCTTCACAGGGAAAAGTTTAACGGTGTAATATCATACGACCTTGGTGGCCAATCGACCGGCCTAAAACGTGAAATTATCTGCTCACGGAAGTGTTCTCTCAACAAATTAATGCGATGTGTGGGAAGAGGCGCCGTCTTGTTAAAACAAAATGTCGCCGAGATCACGAGCTTTAATTTCAGGCATCAAATAGTTGGGTATTATTGCGCGATAATGGTCGCCATTGACGGTTACGTTTTCATCGGCATCATTTTTGAAGTTATATGGACCGATGATGATGATTCCACCGGCCCACAAACCACACCTAACCGTTGTTTTTTCTTGATGAAATGGCAGCTCTTGAATTTCTTCAAGTTGCTGTTCGTCTTAAATGCCGCAATTTTGCTTGTTTACATACCCATTGAGCTAGAAATAGACCTCATCACTGAACAAAATCTGGCTTGAAAACGTCGGATCTTCTTGGAACTTAGTAAATAATTAAAAATTTAATTAATAATAATTAAAATGTTTAAAATCTTTTTAAAACTTCCAATATTACTCATTCTGAGAAACTAGTGTATTTAATGCACAGGTATCCGGTAATTTCTATGAACAAATTTAATTTTCATTTCTTTCTCTTTCATTTTACTAATTTCTTTCTATGCTGCTAATTAATTGTAAAGTCAGGGATGTTGACTGAGTTTTTCACGACACTGAGATAAACTCTTCAATCCATTTCTATACATAACATGGGTATAAAAATCTTTGAATGAACAAAATATGCTCGCCTTAAAATCAAAGGGAGAGCTTGGACGATAACAATATCTTATTATATGGATTCGCGACACAAACGTTACTAAAAATTAATAGACATTCATAGGAGTAAATATCGCATAAAACGTAATAATAAGCTTAACGAAAAACTTTATTAAAACAGTTCAAATAAATTAAAATGAAAATAGTTCAGAGATACTAATAAGTAGTTCCGTTGGTTAGAAATCGATTCAATTCTGAAAATTTCCAATGTCATACCAACTAGTAGTAACTCCCTCTTAATTTAATTTTTGTTGTACAAAACAAATGAATTTGACTTGGTTTAGTGCTTCGAATTTTAGCCAAGAAATCGTGGAACCTATAAACATCCTAAAAACTTTTTTCATAACGATCTACTTAATATTAAACAGGCTAGGATGATATAAGTGTATTCGGTATATATACAAGTATACTTGTATTATCAAGGCAAATATGCAAGATTTTTAATTATATAATTAAAAATCAAATTATAACTAAAAGAAATAATACAGACAAGGAAAGGATATTTGCAAGAACCAAGAGGAGATAGGCCAACGTTTTGAAATATTCTATATTTAATTTTTTTTAAGGGGTTAAGGGCATGAAAAATTTTTTTGCTATTAAATCATGTTATTTTACAAAAGTAGTAATATGGCATTATTATACAAAGTTTTGAATTGAAGTCACGAAAATTTCAAAAAAACAATTTTAATTTCCAAAGTTATAGCTGTCTGTATTGACCAAGTTCCAAAAAAAGGTTATAAGTCCTTGGAGATTCATCTAAAATTAATCGGATAAAAAAAATTTGTTTTACAAATAGATAATCCTGGGCCTGATCGAAGCTTAGAAATGTTTGAAAAAAAATCTTCGATCAGGTCCGAGTTTATTATGTATTCTAAAAGCTGTATAAATTTTAAATAAATCTATTTAGGGTTTTCGAGATACAGTTGTCACTAGTTCGAAAAACATAGTTTTAAGAAAAACGCATTTAAAGCTTCTTGCAGCTGCCGCTAGCTACCTGCTCCTGAGCGCTTTAAAGTGCCCGAGCACTCTTTGATATTTGTCGAAGAACTCAAAATGTAAAAAAAAAAATTTATTTTTTGAAAATTCTGACTACATTTAACCCCTTAAACCATATTGTGATTAATAAAACAAGTGTGCTTTATTTCATCAAAATATTTTATATTGGACCATATATACAAAGGTATATATTAAGTTTAACTGGTCTAAACTTGCTTTTTCTAGTTTGGCATTTTACTAAATTAGACTCAAGAAAATGTTTCCATTTTTTTATTACTCACATTTTCTCAGCTTTACTTTATTTTTGTTCCTATTTTTCCATTTGAGCAATTCGCCATACACGACAGACTTGTATGCACAAGGATCGTAAAAAATCGGAAATTTATTATTAACGAATAATTTTTCTAATAATTAAAACAGCAATTTGCTTTTCACCTTTTTCACTCTTGCAACATGTCGCTACAGAGTATGATAGCTTTGTTCAATTAACAGTTAACCTAAAACTAATAGAGATAGATATGGAGTATATACAATATATAAATGATCACGATTAAGAGACGAGTTGAAATTCGGGTCACTGTCTGTCCGTGCAAGCGATAACTTGCGTACAAATTGAGATATTCTGATGAAACTTGGTACACATATTCTTTGGCCAATGGGCGCAATCGGACCATGGACCATACGAGTTGTCGCTGTAGCCAGACACCTGTAAGTCAAAACTTATTTAAAAGTGGGTGTGACCCCGCCCCTAAAAGGTTTAATGTACATATCCTCCAAACCGCAAAGCTAAATCAACCAAATTTTCTGAGAAGCAATTTTAGCACCTCTTTAAACTCTGTGCAAAAGTGTAAAACCATACAATAACCACGCCGACTCCCACCATACCACCACACCATATTAAACCTTTAATTCCATCTGATTCTTTCACTTTCCAGAATACAAATCAAACATCAATGAGTTTATCAGAATAAATTGCATAATTTAATAAAAAAAAAATTTGGCAACACTTGAAGGTGTTTCACAAGGCTTTGACCCTTGAAGTAGTAGTGAAGTGGTGAAGAGTATGAAATGTTCGTTTACACCCGAACTTAGCTCTACTTTACTTGTTTTGATTATTTTTTTTTTCGCAATCAACAAAAAAAATTAACAATTTAAATTAGGTCATCAGGTTAGCAGATATCACTCTTTTTAATATTATTTAAAGTTTTTTGCCAAGAACATATTTAAACATTCGTATATTACTTTAATAATGAGTCGATCCCGTCTTGTTGAGAATGATCTCTAATATCCGATTAGGTTGCCATTCGTACAATTTTCCAATGTCATTTAGGGAAATTGATGGCCAAGCATTTTTAAGTAATACCTTCAACTAATTCGTCTTTGGTGGAATAATGCCGACCACACTCGAAAACTGTGCAAGCCAACCATCTCCACACCTTTTCTATTATATTGATAACAGTTGAGTAAGCCGCCCACTGGTTTAAATCGACGTTTTATCCTTCAATCTCAGACTTAAACACCGGGAGGTGTGAATACGTGCTTCATCGTGAAAAGTTCCAAACAGATTTTTAAAATGGAGAAAAGCAGTTTTCAGTACGATTTTATACGCGTTTGCATTCATATTGGTATTCAAAAATTGCACGCACCATTTTAGAAGATGGCTCCCCACACCTCCCACACGACAATGTAGTCGTTCTAACTGATTTTAACACCAGCATTTGCCAGAATCTTGGCAGTCGATTCAGGAGAGTTGCATGATTTTCTCAAAATTGCTTTCTTGTTTACATCGAAAATAAATGTATTGTTATATTTCGATCGGTAGCAATTTTCCTTTAGAATAGAGCACTTAAGCAATACAAAAAACTTGGTATCAATACGTATTTAAACCTTGAAGATAAATGCAAATCAAATTGCATATGCTAACCTGATGACGCTAAAATAATGCATACTTTTCGACTAAAAAGAACAGAAAACAAGTAAGGAAGGGCTAAGTTCGGATGTAACCGAACATTTTATACTCTCGCAAAGTTAAATGGTATACTCGTTTGAGATTTCTTTGTGGATTTGCTGATATTTTCGGTAGAAGGTCAACTATAGGCACTGGGGTCCACATATTTAGTACTTAGGGGCTTGAACAGTTTTGGTTCGATTTAGACAATTTTTGGCCACAAGGTGGCATACTTTAAACCTATTATTCACGCAAAGTTTTACCCCGATATAATCATTGTTGCTTGATATGCATAGTGGAAAGTAAAAGAATCAGATGGAATTGAAAATGGTGTTATATGGGAAATAGGCGTGGTTGTAGTCCGATTTCGCCCATTTTCGCACTAAAACTTAGAAATATAAAAATAACGTTATGTACCGAGTTTTGTTGAAATTGGTGAAGCAGATCTCAAGATATGGGTTTTCATCTAAAAGTGAGCGGTGCCACGCCCACTGACTAATTTCGAACGCGGCTCCTACAAAGTCATCTCATACCATCCCAGAGATAAAATTTAATGTCTCTGGCGTGTTTAGTGCTTGATTTATCGCGCTTTTAGTAGTTTTCAACAGTACCGTTATATGGGGAGTGGGCGGAGTTGCCACCTGATTTCAACTATTTTCACAATATTCGTAGAGGTTCTAAAAAAATTTGCTTCCTGTGAATTTTTATATTATAGCATTAGCGGTTTAGGAGATATGCACAATAAACCTATTAGAGGCGGGACCACGCCCACTTAAAAAAAAAATTGTAACTGCAGATGCCCCTCCCTAATGTGATCCTGTGTACCAAATAACAGTCTTATATCTTATTGCGGAGCTTAGTTATAGCAACTTATGTGTTTTTGATTAATGGCGTTTTGTGGGCGTGGCAGTGGTCCGATTACGCCCATCTGCAATACCAACCGTCTCACGGTACCAAGAATGTCTACCAAGTTTCATAAAGATATCTCAATTTTTACTCAAGTTACAGCTTTATATATATATAACCCTATATCTAACTCGATTAGTTTTAGGTGATACAAACAACCGTTAGGTGAACAAAACTATTATACTCTGTAGCAACAGGTTGCGAGAATATAAAAATAGCAAATACCATATAACTTTCTTATCGCATGTTTTCTTTACCAGTGATTGTTCATTCATTCATTGTTTTATATCCTTTGCGCACAGGATTTAATTGATCAATTAACCAGCCTTTGCTCGATTAAAGCGCTAATTAAGATCGATTTACCATACACATTAAAAATCTTATTTTACTACATTAATTCTTAATCGAATTCAAACCGAGTTGAAACTGGAATGCAACTTTGCGGGTTGTTGTAATTTGGCAGTGAGAAAAGACTATTAGGCTGATTCTTACCTGGTGACGCGCAGTGTATGTTGTGTATGACCACTTTAGAGAGGAAAAAACCATTTGATTTACATTTTTCACAATTTTAACAAAAGATTATTGGAATTGTATAAACATCATTTAATAAATTACCCTGTCAGCCACGGCTAACCACCTTCCCCAGAAATTTCAATTAACATATTTGTCATTAGTGTCAATAGAAAAATCCCAAAATGGAAACTAAAAATTCGAATGACAAATGCAAGTAATTTGCGTTTGTAAAACACACAAGGGAAGTAAATTGAGAAAATTGTGTAATTTCATTAATGTATATTTTAAATTATTTTATTTTTTAGTACAAATAAAGTTATTAATCTATCTAACTGTGGGTCAGACAATGACAGTGGCCTTTATTAAAGGTTTACCAATTTTACGCTAAATTGAAGATAACCGGTGCCACCAATAATACCAAGGTAAGCACATAAGCTTGAATTTATAATACTACATATATGCTTAGCAATAAAAATACCATTTTTATTTAATGCACTATCAGATTCGATAAATCACTTGCTGATGCTTCGAAAAAATTATCGCAAGAAAAAGAAGTGAAGAAATTGTAAAACTTCGAGGCACGTTTTTGGGTTATGATTTTATTCAAGAGAGTGAGCCATTGAAAGCTGGGAATGAAATGATGGCCGTTTTGCGGATTTGATAGTTTCTTACTTTTTTCTGAATCGATAAACTAAGATATTTTGTATTAAATATATCATCCTTATTGAATGGTAAACTTCGTGTGAATAAATCAGTCCCATTAATTTTTATTTTCACGCGAACGAAAAATTCCGGTAACATATGGTTTTGTTTTGATTTATTCTATATTATTTTAAGGAATAATGGATTTAAAAAAACTTCTTGAATGATCCCACATTAGGTAGCAACTTGAAAATCGATGATTACGTTTTTTCATTCTGAAATCGATAGGCCTTAGTTCATATAAACAAGTCCTTAAAATCAAGTCACTATCAATTTTGTGAGCAAATTTCATGGTTTACATGAAACAAATTACATTTACGATTAAGATTTAATGTTTGTAACTGAGTTTGTACGAAATTAAATAAATAATTTAAAATTTAAATTTTTTATACAATTTTAAAAATATTTTAAATTAGAAATTCGAAATTGCAACCCTGGATCAGTGGCGATTAGGGAAATTAAAACATCTCAGCTATGTATATGTTTTTAAGGAGAAAGTGGTGAAGACTTTCATGCCGTTTGCTTAACAAGTTTTTTAACCACTTTTGGCTGGCAGCGTATTAAATCACTTATTATGTAACAAATGTATGGTAAATGTATTATGTAAGAAATTTTACGTCGAAACGTCAATAATAAGAATTTGGCTTTCTTGGCCATCTTACAATAAAATTATTATTTGTTTTATTATCAGACACGCGACTTATCATATATGAAATATAGTTAACATAAATAATTAAATGTAAATGCTTTATACATACGTATATCATTTTGTTGATGAATCCAAGTATGTTCATACGGGTCCAAATTTCTCATGCTTGTTATGTTGTTAGCTATTAAGGATAGATTACAGCAACGAAATAGATATTTATGAGCGTATATTATGTTTCAACAACATTCAATTTATTTAAGTTTTATGATGCTCCCGTTGTTACGATTCGATTTTACGGCACGACAAAAAATTTATAGGAAATCGCTTGAAATTTGTCTTTTAATATTTTTTATTGCAATTTTCAAATAAGAAGCACTGCTTCATTTTAAAGTACTCTCACTTTTAACAATCTTGGTTTAAATTATTAGTTTAAAAATAATTATTTGTAGGTAGATTTCAGGAGACCATTAAATTTCCCGATATCCAAGGTAAAATATATCGGGTGTAACTATAAAGTACATTGTTTACGTTTATATTGTTAATAATGCTCGCGATTCTGCTACTCCGCAATAGCATGAAAAAAATTACATAACACAATTAGAATTCAGCAAACTCCTTGGCACATTTTTCTGTGCTAGAAATCCGCAGTGCCTCTTCTTCGTAGTCGTCAAAATTACTAGTATCACCAGGTCCTTTACACCGAGGAATAAATGGTGCTTCAATTTTTTTTTGAAAGATTGCTATCCAGTCTGTTGAGGCAAACCACTTTTGGTTTTTAATATCATTTACGCCTGCTTTCAAATTACCGTAACGCTTTGTCAGGTCGACTTGTAATAAATTACGTAATAAGTCTTTCAAGTCAGAGCCAAAATGCGAGGGAAAACGTACTTTTCCTGATACGATTTTTTCATATATTTGAATAGGTTGGTCGGCAAAAAATGGCGGATAGCCCGCTGCCATTTCATATACAAGTACTCCGAGAGCCCACCAATCAACTGCTTTGTTATAACCTTTAGACAATATAATCTCCGGAGCAAGGTATTCAGGAGTACCACATAGTGTCCATGTGCGCCCTTTTACGCGCTTAGCGAAACCAAAATCAGTAACTTTCAGATAGCCTTGTGAGTCAATCAATAAATTTTCCGGTTTCAAATCTCTATAAATTAAATCAAGATAGTGAAGGTATTCAAAAGCCAGCACGATCTGAGCAGCGTAAAAACGTGAATGGACTTCTGAAAAACGACCTACTTTACGTAAATGCGAAAACATTTCTCCGCCAGGGACATATTCTAAAACCATGTACAAATTGGAATTATCCTTGAAATGATATCGAAGAGAAACTAGGAACGGAAACTGAATAGCCTGAAGTATGCGCTTTTCATTCAAAGTATGCTCAACTTGTTTAAGTTTAACAACCTTTTGCTTGTCAAGAATTTTCATAGCGTAATAATCTTTTGTCGGTTTGTGTTGAACAATCATCACACGTCCAAAGGACCCAGTGCCCAACGTCTTAATGCGTTCAAAATCATCCAAGCACGCAGTATTTGTTGGATTTCGGCGCCATTTATCTTCAAATTCTTCTTTTGCTTGTTCAAGAAACTCTTTAACTGTCTCTGCAGCATCTACTTTTTTATTAGATGTAGTAGCGTTATTTCCCATTTTGGAAAATGTGATAACTGACGAAAGCCAAACACGTATTTATTTTTGCAATTTTGTAGATATCAAAACATAAGTTTTTACGAATTTTCTTAAAAATATATTTAAGGGATTTTCCAAAGCCAAATGTGTATAATTTTCAGTTGCAAAGGAAGATACTTCCAGGTGACACAATTTACGTAATCTTGGTATTCTTTTTAGTTATTTTCTTTTCTCTTCAACATATTAAGCAATGTTTTTGCCAAAGATAATTCCTTAAGGTAGCTAGTATACCTGAAAATAGAAAAAAAATTGATTAAATCATAATATATTGCACTAAACATTTGTTTCAAATTGGAGTGTTTTCAATTAATAAAATTTCAAAAGTCGTATGTATATCTCATATCAGAATGTGCGGAAAAAAGAACGCTGCGTTTCATATCTCAATATAGAGACAATATTCTTATCAATCAGATTTGTGGCAAGGTATGTACTCGCTTATAAAGTACCAGTTCGTCCTTGTATTGTATCAAAGCAAGCTAGCTTTATTTTCAAAAGTAAACAAAATTATCAAAATGTTCATAAAGCCCTGTCAACAATGAATTTTTAAAGTTTTTAAACAAAACGAAGTAAATTTATGACTAGGCCACTTTCAATTCTGTTAAATTCAATACCAGAGTTGTTTTACAGATTTTAGATGCTGCTTAACTAATGTCAATGGCTCTAATGATAATTGACTTATGAAGATTAAAATACAATTTTTTTTTTACTTTTATTAAAAACAAACAATATAATGCAATTGACGTTTTCGAAATATACATACATGTGTTAGTGTCGTGGTGTTACTTTACTTTAACCCTTACACTTATTTAACGAAATTGGCAATACTATCAAGGGTCTAAAAAAATTATAGTTTAATGCGAAAACTCCTGTAAACCTCTTCACTTCTGTGAAAAAGAGATTAAAACTAAAGCGAAAGATTACCAGCAAGTTGTTTTAAAAGGTGTGATAAAGCTGTTAAGCAATACTCTCTTCGATAAAGAGCCTTGGATCTTCCATTAAATTTATTTGCATAATGTGGCACCTTCTTTTGTTTTTATTTCGTATACTTATTACTACCATAAGTTCTGTTGCTTTCTGTTGTTTTCTGCAGCGGATACTTTCATGCCCGTTGACCGCGCGCCTATTCAAGCGCGTTGTCAGAAGACGTGTGGAGACCATCTCGAATTAGACTTGACATTCATCTCGGAAATATCCATTTTTGTTTCTAGAAGGATTTCTGCGAATGCGTTCCGTAAACCGTTTTTATACTCTCGCAACCTGTTGCTACAGAGTATAATAGTTTTGTTCACCTAACGGTTGTTTGTATCACCTAAAACTAATCGAGTTAGATATAGGGTTATATATATAAAAATGATCAGGATGAAGAGACAAGTTGAAATCCGGGTGACTGTCTGTCCGTCCGTCCCACCGTCCGTCCGTGCAAGCTCTAACTTGAGTAAAAATTGAGATATCTTTATGAAACTTGGTAGACATGTTTCTTGTTACCGTGAGACGGTTGGTATTGCAGATGGGCGTAATCGGACCACTGCCACGCCCACAAAACGCCATTAATCAAAAACAAATAACTTGCCATAACTAAGCTCCGCAATAAGATACAAGACTGTTATTTGGTACACAGGATCACATTAGGGAGGGGCATCTGCAGTTAAAACATTTTTTTTAAAGTGGGCGTGGTCCCGCCTCCTATAGGTTTAATGTGCATATCTCCTAAGCCGCTAATGCTATAACAACAAAATTCACTAGAAGCAAATGTTTTTAGCACTTTTATTGACGGTGTGAAAATAGTTGAAATCGGGTGGCAACTCCACCCACTCCCCATATAACGGTACTGTTAAAAACTACTAAAAGCGCGATAAATCAAGCACTAAACACGCCAGAGACATTAAATTTTATCTCTGAAATGGTATAAGATGACTTTATAGGAACCGCGTTCAAAATTAGACAGTGGGCGTGGCACAGCCCACTTTTAGGTGAAAACCCATATCTTGAGATCTGCTCAACCGATTTCAACTAAATTCGGTGCATAACGTTCTTCTCATGTTTCTATGTCATAGTGCGAAAATGGGCGAAATCGGACTACAACCACGCTTACTTCCCATGTAACACCATTTTCAATTCCATCTGATTCTTTCACTTTCCACTATGCAAATCAGGTAACAATGATTATATCGGGGTAAAACTTTGCGTGAATAATGCAATTAAAGTATGCCACCTTGCGGCCAAAAATTGTCCAAATCGAACCAAAACTGTTCAAACCCCTAATTACTAAATATGTGGACCCCAGTGCCTATAGTTCACCTTCTACCGAAAATATCAGTCAATCCACAAAGAAATCTCAAACGAGTATACCATTTGACTTTGCGAGAGTATAAAATGTTCGGTTACATCCGAACTTAGCCCTTCCTTACTTGTTATGTCTGAATTTGTTCGAATTACTGAAGGACGACCACTTCTCTTTCTATCATCAATTGTAGACGTTTGGAGAAAAACGATCAATAATGCGGTAAACAAAATTGTCGAAATATTAAGTTTTTTTTTTAAAACTCATTTATATAAATATATATTTCCACACATGTATAAAGCAGTCATAGAAATACGATTTTCATTACCCCCCCACTTCATAGTTAATAAGCGAAAGCAAGCACTGGGCTGATTGTTATATACATTGTGACCAGAAAGTTTCCAGAAATTGTAAATTAAACGAAAAATTTTTAATCTTCAGCAATATTTATTTTATCGCACTCAAAATATGCTTCTTCTGAATCAATACACATATGCCACCTCTTTTTCTAATCATCGAAACATGCCTTTTAGGTGCTGTCCGGGATCGCCTTCAGTTCCCTCTGCGAATTTTCTTTTACAGCCTCAATCGAGTCGAAACGGGTTCCACAGAGTGATAGCATGAGTGAGAGCATGGGGCGAAATCCGGTTCAGCGCGGGTAATTTAAATGACAGCTTCCACAATGTCTGAGTAAACACTACATAAAAACTAAAGGACTTTTTTCTGTGAATCGCTGCATGCATTGTGACCTTTGTAACAGAATTTTTGACAAGACTAAGCATAATGATGCGTATGCAGATATTAGAAAAATGAGGCCGGTATCTCCAGCTCTACTCATTTTAAATTAGCCATATATTACTAGAAGTACAAACGGAAAGTGGAAGAGACATAATTTCGTTAGTGAAACTTAGAAACTCTGCCATTCTAAGAGTTTATAATTTGTGTATCTCAATGACAATTGTTGAAAATATTGAATTTGAGAAATTAATTTTATACAAGAAAATATGCTTGTGTTTGCCACAAACTTCAAATAGTTTCTTTTGAAACGAATTAACGTCGTTTTTCGCTTAAGAAATAAATAGAAATAACTAATTTTAACTCATTTTCTTACTCGATTGCGTATACGTAACAATACTTTCCAAAAATTAATACGTGCTGTGTGTGTAAGGTATTGCGATACATTTTTTTGTTTGTTCGTAAGATATATCAATAGGCTTTCATCTCCTCCATATTTCAACCCTACAAAACACACACTGACACATACACTTGCAACCAGTATGTAGACACATGTTTTTCAGACAAATTTTTAATCGCGCACTAAAAATTGTCAAAAGTAAATTCTTTTTCTGATCCGACATGAAAATACGTTCACAAAAAGGCAAGCAGAAATTTGCATTTACTCGTTGGTTTATGAATCATCTGGGTGTAAATATGTGTATTTTAGATAAGCCTCGAATCCTTGTCGCGTGTACACAAATTGGCGCGTTGCTTGTTATTTTTTTGGTTTTTAACAAATAATTTTTGTTTCCTGGATAATTCTACTTTTTTAAAATTTATTCGTATTACACTACAAGTAGAGCAACACTTGCGCGGGTCGTATTCGATATCGCTTATGGTTCTTATGTAAGTCTGTGAGGCTCGACTTGTCGATTGTTAAACTATTTATAAATGTTAGGTCATAGATATGTAGGAGAAGAAAGTTTTAACGAGAACACGAGAATTATTTACATCCCTTCGTCAACTGTTCTTGCATTAAGTGATGAAAATCAAATCGATGATGAGAATATTGCTAACGATGAAAACTTGGAATAAACTCAAACTTGCAATGAATGCATTTAAATTCTCTGAGTTTGACGAAGAAGCTGTCTTTTTCTAAAGGAAAATATTGTTCGTAATCATGGCAAATGCTTCAGTAATTTCGGAATGACACAAAATTCGGATATTCTTTCCAATTTTAATTTTTATTCGGTAATGCCATCAAATTAATATTGAATTTCAATAATACTTAGAAACAAGTAAGAAAGTGCTAAGTTCGGATGTAACCGAACATTTTATGCTCTCGCAAAGTCAAATAGTATACTCGTTTGAGATTTCTTTGTGGATTGACTGATATTTTCGGTAGAAGGTCAACTATAGGCAATGGGATCCACATATTTAGTACTTAAGGGCTTGAACAGTTTTGGTTCGATTTAGACAATTTTTGGCCACAAGGTGGCATACTTTAATCGCATTATTCACGCCAAGTTTTATCCCGATACAGTCATTGTTGCCTGATTTGCATAGTGGAAAGTGAAAGAATCAGATGGAATTGAAAATGGTGTTATATGGGAAGTAGGCGTGGTAAAAATATGAAAGGAACTTATGCACCGAATTTGGTTGAAATTGGTGAAGCAGATCCCAAGATATGGGTTTTCACCTAAAAGTGGGCTGTGCCACGCCCACTGTCTAATTTTGAACGCGGTTCCTATAAAGTCATCGCATACCATCCCAGAGATAAAATTGAATGTCTCTGGCGTGTTTAGTGCTTGATTTATCGCGCTTTTAGTAGTTTTTAACAGTACCGTTATATGGGGAGTGGGCGGAGTTGCCACCCGATTTCAACTATTTTCACACTGTAGGTAGGTTCTAAAAACATTTGCTTCCAGTGAATTTTGTTATTATTGCATTAGCGGTTTAAGAGATATGCTCATTAAACCTATTAGGGGCGGGACCACGCCCACTTAAACAAAAAAATTTTAACTGCAGATGCCCTTCTCTAATATGATACTGTGTACTAAATAACAGTCTTATATCTTACTGCGGAGCTTAGTTATGGCAATTTATTTGTTTTTGATTAATGGCGTTTTGTGGGCGTGGCAGTGGTCCGATTACGCCAATCTGCAATACCAACCGTCTCACGGTACCAAGAAACATGTCTACCAAGTTTCATAAAGATATCTCAATTTTTACTCAAGTTACATCTTGCACGGACGGTCAGACAGTCACCCGGATTTCAACTCGTCTCTTCATCCTGATCATTTATATATATATATATAACCCTATATCTAACTCGATTAGTTTTAGGTGATACAAACAACCGTTAGGTGAACAAAACTATTATACTCTGTAGCAACAGGTTGCGAGAGTATAAAAATCTGTATACACCGGGGAACGAAATTGGAACTCTTTTTTTCTATTTTCTATTCTTTATCATCTCTCTTCGTCAAGTGTTACGAATTTTTCTCATGAATATCGAAATTTAATGTAAGTATGGATGGCATTACCGAATACAAATTGAAGTTCGATGAAAATTTTGCCATCGTAAAAAGATACTTCATTTCTAAAATTTTGATTGATCGATTCAGTTTTGATTGAGCGCGCGTCAAAGATGGAAACTAGCAAAGGAAAAATACGCTATATTTTACAGTTTTTTTGCGATAGGGGCGAAAACGCAAGCCAGGCGGCATTTTTTTCAGTACTTAGTTGTGAGAGGCACATTCGAATAAATGCTGTCATTATCGTATTTTTTAACACTACGTGAAAATTTAATTTTAACCTTTTCCTCACCTTGAGACCGTCCCAAAGCCATAGTAAAGGCAAAAGGGTGAGAATAGTCAATTGATTCTGAATTTTTTATTATTTTCACACATTCTGTACCTTGAAGTAAATAAAAATAACTATCCAAACCGAATTTATGGCCTTTTTAAGCGGTTAAACTTCGAGTGTCGGACACCGTATTACACATGTGCTGGTTATCAAGAGAATACAGCTGGGTGTTGCTTCTGTGATGATTAAATTAACTTGCTATCTAACGATCAAAAGGGCTTCGACCATCGCAAACTTAAGTCGACGTAATACGTTCACTTCTTACAGCGTTTCATTCAGTTTTTACCGTATGACAACAATAGCAACGTATCATATATAAAATGTGTTTGCGTTCATTGTGAAGAAATAAAAGTAATTTTAATTTCCCAATTGTGAATAATTTTTTGGGTTTTGCAATTTTGATTTACACTGCAGTGATAAAGAGATTTTCAACTTATTCCAATGCGAGAGCGCCTCAATATTAACATTTTGTGTTATTGCAAAAAGTCGGTTTTCAAAACTACCTTAAATAATTTTAGCTTTGGGCTGAAGTAACCATAGTGTGGTTGTTACAAAACCTGCTTTAAAATGTTATGACTAAAGAGGAACAAAACGCTTCAAAATTTTAATTTTTCTCAAAAAGTATATTCCTAGGAGTAGTAGATTGTATCGACTCTTTACGTTTGAAACACTTCACCTGGTCCCTTAATTTTATTTCAATGTTTCCAAATTGTAGCTTTTCTAGTTCAGTTTCGATATTTTACTCCACGAGCTCAACACATTTTTCACTATTCTATGGATTTCTACATAATGACTGGTTAAAAAAGTTTGAAATTATAAATAAAATAGTTTTTTTTTGCACAGTTTCCATTTTCTATTAACATTTTTCCTAAATAAATTTATTAGTATTTAAACTGCTTGTTAGCAGTTAACAATTTTTGATAGTCAACCCCACTAGCACAGAGTTGAAAACCGTACTACCAAACAAAGTTGAAGTTTGACATTTGAAGAATTTATTTTTAATTTTTTGTTGAGCCCTTTTTTTTAAAAAAACAAGTACTAAAAGGAGTCCCTAATAAAAAATTTCACTTTAATCAATTATATTCAGTGTGAGTGGAACATAATCCCTTTAGCTTACAATGTTAGCTCAATGACATGTCGTCTATACTAAATATATACCTATATATTAAATATAGGGTCTAGCAAACAGAACGACGTGATGTTAAAATTATCAAATTTGGTCAAAATGGGTTCTGATTTTTTTTTCGTTTTGCATATAATTTTATGGCATTTTTGATGTGAACAAAATGTCGGCCAAATGGCCACCACGGCTCCGTTTGCATATC
Organism: Bactrocera oleae; assembly: GCF_042242935.1. Taxonomy (NCBI): domain Eukaryota; kingdom Metazoa; phylum Arthropoda; class Insecta; order Diptera; family Tephritidae; genus Bactrocera; species Bactrocera oleae. The sequence goes on along the minus strand of NC_091537.1, from coordinate 47,324,615 downwards.
TCCACCCGTACACGCCAATGAACCAATGCAGCAGCTATAATCCCCTGAATATTTGTCGTTTGATTTAACATACCCCATAGAAAATAATCTAAAGGCTTTAAATCGCATCATCTTGTCGGCCATTTGACTGCGCCATTTCTCAAAATTAATGAGTCGCAGAGTTAACATGAGGACGCGCATCGCATTGTTGGAAATAAAGATCATCCGAGTCGATTTCATCAAATTCCGAGAAAACAAGTAGGTCAACATCGTGTTATAACGCTCGCTATTATTGGCAACGGTTGATGCCGCCATGCGTTTCCTGAACCAAACGAGGATTTGACTCACCACAATAGCGACAATTTTGTTTGTTGACGAAGCCATTAAGCTAGAAATGGGCTTTAACTGAGATGATTTTTTTGAACTGTTCTAAATCTGTAAACAGACATGGCCGCCACGAGCCGTCAAAATCACGTCATCCTTATTGGTAGACGCTATATAAGGTTAAAAATAGCTATTTGTTAACGTACATTTTGTTTTTTTTTTATGTTTATATCTTTGTTTTAAAAAATTCTGTGAATTCAACAGTTTAAAAAAGACTCACCCACATTTCTATTAAAGCTCAAAGGAAAACTCAAAACATTTATCTCTGAAACATAATTTTCATGTTTTGCAAAGAATTAGTTGACCGCTTGCGATGAAAGCTATTTTGACAAGTTAGGAAGGGCTAAGTTCGGATGTAACCGAACATTGTATACTCTCGCAAAGTCAAATGGTATACTCGTTTGAGATTTCTTTGTGGATTGACTGATATTTTCGGTAGAAGGTCAACTATAGGCAGTGGGGTCCACATATTTAGTACTTAGGGGTTTGAACAGTTTTGGTTCGATTTAGACAATTTCTGGTCACAAGGTGGCATACTTTAAACGTATTATTCACGCAAAGTTTTACTCCGATATAATCATTGTTACCTGATTTGCATAGTGGAAAGTGAAAGAATCAGATGGAATTGAAAATGGTGTTACATGGGAAGTAAGCGTGGTTGTAGTTCGATTTCGCCCATTTTCGCACTATGACATAGAAACATGAAAAGAACGTTATGCACCGAATTTGGTTGAAATTGGTGAAGCAGATCCCAAGATATGGGTTTTCACCTAAAAGTGGGCGGTGACACGCCCACTGACTAATTTTGAACGCGGTTCCTATAAAGCCAATTTATACCATCTCAGAGATAAAGTTTAATGTTTCTGGCGTGTTTAGTGCTTGATTTATCGCGCTTTTAGTAGTTTTAAACAGTACCGTTATATGGGGAGTGGGCGGAGTTGCCACCCGATTTCAACTATTTTCACACCGTCAATAGAAGTGCTAAAAACATTTCCTTCTAGTGAATTTTGTTATTATAGCATTAGCGGTTTAGGAGATATGCACATTAAACCTATTAGAGGCGGGACCACGCCCACTTTTTAAAAAAAAGTTTTAACTGCAGATGCCCCTCCCTAATGTGATACCAAATAACAGTGTGTGTACCAAATAACAGTCTTGTATCTTATAGCGGAGCTTAGTTATGGCAAGTTATTTGTTTTTGATTAATGGCGTTTTGTGGGCGTGGCAGTGGTCCGATTACGCCCATCTGCAATACCAACCGTCTCACGCTACCAAGAAACATGTCTACCAAGTTTCATAAAGATATCTCAATTTTTACTCAAGTTAGAGCTTGCACGGACGGACGGACAGACAGTCACTCGGATTTCAACTCGTCTCTTCATCCTGATCATTTATATATATATAACCCTATATCTAACTCGATTAGTTTTAGGTGATACAAACAACCGTTAGGTGAACAAAACTATTATACTCTGTAGCAGCAGGTTGCGAGAGTATAAAAATGATTTATTGATATATGATGATTAATGTCAAGCCGAACATGTCAAGCTCCACATCACAAAACATTAATTCGAATAGATTTATTTATATTAATGTTAACATCATTTTAGTTATTGAAATTAGTTAAAATGTTATAAAAATGTATCCGTTATTTGCAATACTAAGCATTTGTATAAAATTATACTTGTGTATCATTTGAGGCAAAAAACATAACTGAGGATCAATATGATAGTCACAGATCGATGAGATAAAAGAAGAAAAGTAAAACGTTATTGAAATTGGCAAGCCTGAATTGTTTTTATTATTATGCATGGATATGCAAGCAGTAACATTGATTCCCCAAACAAATGCTAGTGCCTTATATTATAAAATGAAATTACAGGTACATAATTTCACTATTTACAATATCATTACTCACGAGTCTGATAATCATATTTGGGATGAGTCTGAAGGGAATCTTGTAGCGTATATTTTCACCACATGTATTGTTAAACACTTTAAGAAGTGTTTACTTTAGTCACCAGTTATTCACCACGTCATAATATTCTGAAGGCTGCAATGTCATATTGTCAAACGCATTGCTATCTTTATGAATTAAAAAAAAACATAACAATTGAGCATAAATATTTAATAGTCGGACACAGTCAATTGGAGTGCGATTTAATACATTTGCTTATACAAATAAAAATAACAACAACACCTTACTCATTCATATTTTCTAGATTACGACCCTTATCTTAAGCGTTACTCTTCTATTCGTCCAGGTAACATCATCATAATATTGAAGTTATTTATTTTAAAACAAACATTAAAGACGAATATACTATTCTTCCCCAACGATGTGCAACAAATTTTCATGACTCCCAACATGCTCCATTACATACCAACAGATTAAACATTTCTTACAAAAATTTGGAAACATCTTAATGATCTCAAATCCTTTATACCAGCAGTTTGTCACGATTTTTATACTAATTTGCCCTATGAAAAAGAATAGCAAGCTTTATGTAAAGTTTTCACCTTTATACGAATTGAATTTCATTTTCTTTAACTTTCCTTTTAATAATTATTTTTTGTTTCGGTGGTTATAAATACTTAAAAATAAAAAATATATACAATAAATTGGATAATATCCATTATATTATATTATATTATAATCTATTTAATGCCTATTATAATCAATTTAAGCAAAACTTTTTGAAAAAATTACCAAAAACAAACTTTCTATTCGAGTTACGCCCTTTTCAATTTCTGAAAAAAATAATTGTAGAAGGCTACTAATATTTTCAAGGCCAAATTTATGACAGGAATTTTCTAATATTTTTTTTTTGTGTAAACTGCCACTTAGTAAACACACTCACATATATGTATATATGGTATATGTATATATTCAGTATAACTAGCACTAAGATCTATGTAACAAGTGAGTCTTAAGAATATCAATAAGGAGTACACATTTCGGTGCAGCTCAAAAAATATTTTTAATGACTCATATCGTGTATACGATATTATTTCTCGTGGGTACATATATATATTGTATAAATGTATAAAAGAACATTCAGCTATGTTCTACATTTCACTTTCACATACAAACGCAATGTTTGGGTTGAAAATCAAATTTGCCTGTTCCAAAAATCGAAAAACTTAATCGATGTGATTTTGAAATTATATGTCTTGTTCTGAAAACCGAATTCATATAATTTTAAAACAAAAAAATTATAACGTGTGATATAGAGGCGGGGGAAGGATGGAGGGAGAGTTTTCTGTCAAGAGCAATCCACCAACTTTAGCTTCAGGATCCCAGATCTCAGTAGTATTTTTCAAGCAAAACTATACTAAATCCAACAGCAGAGCGGGTCTCACTAACAGCGCACTCAATTAGTCAAGGAATTTCCGACCTCACCAGCAATAGTATCATGAATTGCTGGAAACTGTAAAACTGAAGAGCTCGCAACAAAGGTAACCCTACCTAATCTCATCAGACGGGGTCGGGTTCCGACCTTTGGAACGTGTGAACTCAGTAAGCGTTAGTTAGCAACCAGCACCTATGCGACAGTGATATTTTTCTGACCCAAAGTGGAACGTAAGAAGTCTATTGAATTATTTGTTCTTACCAACGTTCATCTCATCGCAATGACAGGAGTTCTTACTGGATACTGCCTTCGTACTTACGCGGGGATCTAGACACTTTTTCTTCCACTGTCCAACTTTTGTTAAACTAAAGTTGAAGCATCTTAGTAGTCCTAATATCTTAAAACCAGGCACAGTGGCTGGCCTCAGCGCTTTGTTGATATGCAACTGTCTTTTGATCACAACGAGCCGGCTTTTCTAGCTCTCCAAATATCAGTCTGAATACCTAACTTAGATAGATAAAAAGAAACGACGTATACACCGGTCTATTGTGCTCTTCCCTAAATCACATAAACTCACTTAGATCCAGCACATTGAGGCGATGTAATCCCTATTCAGAAACATGGATCTTAATCCTGCGTCTTCAGACTGCTGTGTTGTCTGGTGTGCCTGGAGTTTCCGGCTCCATGTCGCAGAACCTGTAGTTTGCACAAGAGGCCTTGCTTATGTTGCTTCTTGAGCTTGCAATGGCCAGTGTAAAATGCGACAAGTAGCCGGAACCTAACTTAACGTGTGAAATTTGATTAATGGTATAATGCTCATATATATTTCATAATTTTGCTATTCTTTTGTAGCAAACACAAAAATATTTAACAAAAAAAGTTGTACCTAATTTTATGGAAAATAAGAAAGATTTCGTCTAAGGATTTTGAAAGGAGACAAAATGCAGATACAAACGTCGTGGAGGGAGCTTGCAACTGAACTCAATAGCCACTGGGATACTGTAGAAATAATTTAACATGCCTGCCATCAATACAATCATAGGTAACCAAAATTTCCCAAGAAAAGCCGTTTAGATTTTGTTATATCATTGTCATGCATTTCCAATTCAATCCGTCCTCAATACAATGTTCGTTCTGAAACCTCTATTACTCAACTAAGTTCCTTCGATAGGGTGGTTCTTATTAATGAAAGGCCTGCCTCTTTCGGACATTTAAAAACGTCCCTTTGCAAGAAATCGTAGCAGTGCTCTCTGTTGTAGTGAAAAATTGTGAAATTTCTGATACCTTAATATGTGTGTATTACTTAGTCGATTATCATTTTAAATACAAACTTGCTTTCTCGGTAAAATGCTGCGAAGTTAAAAAAGCCAATACCAGTTTCGATGGTAAAAAGAAAGGCTTCGTAATAAATGAAATAATTCGGTTTGCAGAACACCTTAATCAAATTTGTAAAAACGAGATCACATCAATTTCATTCGGTTTTTGGAACATGCCTGATTGTAATTGTTTCCAAAATTCTTCTTTTGTTGATTTGTTAAGTTTTTAAATAGTCTAAAACTTATTAACTCTATATTATATATATATATTTTTTTTTCCAAAATTTCCAAAATTCTTCTTTTGTTGATTTGTTATGTTTTTAAATAGTCTAAAAATTATTAACTCTATATTACATCTGCTCTATTGTTGAGGTCTACCAGTGCTACTGTCTAAACAAACTGTCTTCTCGTCGACAGGTCGCTGACCTCTGCTTTTTCTACAAAGTAGTCAATAACATCACTGATGCTCATGATATCCTAAACAGTTTTGAACTCGCCCCTGCTGGTCTTACCCTGAGGCGAAATAGATTACTAAAAACATCGAAATCCAAGAAAAATTATGTTATCAATGGTCCTCAGAATAGACTGGCTAATTTAGTAAATTCACTTCAAGGTGAAATTGATTTCTATGGAGGAACATACGCTGCTTTTACCGAAAACACCAAGAGACACCTGCTCGTCTGAATTACATCTAAATCAAGTCTGAATTTCATATTAACTTACATATATTTAAATATTTTCCAGGTATTACACTAAAATACCCTAGCCACTTTTGTATAATACTTTAATTATTTATTATATCTATGTATATTGCCGATTGGCGTTTAAATAATTAAATAAATAATATCACGCAGTGATTGGATGCTTTGTTTTAAAAGGTTTAAAAGCAAAGGAAATTTATGAACAATTGTTAGGGTAAGAGGAGTCCTCACCGAAATTGCTCATGTCATACGCATCTCAGACGAGCGAGTACTTCATATTTTAGATGGGGAATTACATATGAAAAAGCTGGATGATACTTGGTTCTACCACCATGATCCTAAATTGAAACAAGAACGATTACAATGGACTGAAGCTGGTTGTTCAGCTCCAAAGCAGGGTAAGTCACAACGATCAGCAAAGAAGGTTATGACATCAGTTTTTTGGGATGCAAAGAGGAATTTTGTGGATTGATTATTTCCAAAAGGTAAAACAATCAACTCTGAATATTATTGCAGCCTTTTGGATCAGCTGAATGAACAAATTTGTGAGAAAAGACCTAGTTTGCAACACAAAAAACCATTTTTCATCAGGACAATGCGCCTGCTCACATAGGTGCTTTAAAAATAACAAAATTCAAAGAATTATAGTACGAATTGTTTGAGCATCCACCGTATTCACCAGATTTGGCTCCCAGCGATTACTACCTCTTCAGAAACCTGAAACAATTCCTTCGTAAAAAGCTTTTTTCAGCGAATGAAGAAGCTATTACAGCCGTAGACGGGTATTTTGCAGAGCATCCGGAAAGTCCTTATACGGATGGCATAAAATTATTTTTGCGTACGAAGTCTGGTCGGTGTACTGTGCAATGTCATCTACGTAGTCAACAAAGGACCTCTTTATGTTCCTAGGAGGCGGTTCCGCTTCAAACAAACGACTGCAGGGGTGGTTTCTGCGAAAACATCCCAGCAGAAACTGCTTGGAGAGAAGCATCCCATGAAGTGCAGTGTTCTGACATGACTGAAGCTTCTTCGTCTGCGTTGCACTAAATTAAGGCGACCATATCGGTGCGGCGTGGTTTAAGACCGGTCGGTCGATTGTCTTGTACTCGTATGTTGTCAACGTTTCTTTGTCTATTCGCCATGAGTTGCCGGAAAGCAACTTGAGGTATTTGTTGCGACTCTGTACTTTGGCAGTTATCGCGGTCGTGTGAGGAGTGAAGGAGCACATACTGCCTAATGGCACGCCTAAAATTTTAGGGCTGTTTAATTCTTCTAAGTTTGAAGTTTTGACCTGGAAATAGTACGGATGAATGCTGACCGCTCAGGTAGTTCATTGTCCACCGATTCAGCCCTGGAGGGAGCGTGAATTGTTCTCTGTCCACAAGTAGCGTCATTTGATTGACTGTGTCAAAAGCTTTTGACAAGTCCAACGCTACGAGGATCGTCCTCTCACAGTGGCTTTAGGTTTAGGCCATGAACTATCCCAGCGTTTATGACGCTAAGTGCTGTGGTGGCACTGTGCATATTTTGGAAGCCATGCTGGTGGGCTGCCATACTCAGGTGGTGGTAGGCCTCAAATGTCTACACTACTGGTGAAAGGAGTTATCGGACGATAATACTTTCAGTAGTGGGACCACTCTTCCGACTTTCCAAACATCAGGTGGAAGAGTAGTCAGCGGTAGGTTGAGGACCTTGGTGAGATAGCTTACTCCAATGAATTTAAACGATTTTGCCATGTTGATGACATTCTGAACCTCCCCATCGGTGAAAGTAAATGGGGCGCAGTCGTTTGGCATTTTGCGCTGGTGTCGGGTAACGTATCGTTTGACCTTGTCTGTCGAACGGTGCAGTGTGAATTGCCGGCTAAAATAGCTCGCGCACTTCTTCGGGACCGAGGCAAGGCCATGGAATTAAATTTCAACCCGGTCGTCATGTCTCCTCGGATTAGACAAGGCCTTGACGGTAGTCCAAAGCTTACTTACACCGGTGGAGAGGTTGTAGGACTTCAGATGCTCTACGCATTTTGTCCACTTATGTTGGTTTACCCTGGGCCGAATCTCCAAATTGAGATCCCTTATTCGAGGATCAGAGGGATCTGCATGGCGTAAGGTGTCCCGCTCGTTGGCTAATACAGCTGCTTCGGCTGGGAAATTTGGGCGGAGTTCCCCGATTCTTCTACCCGATATTAAGATAGCAATAGCAGCAGCGATCACCTTGCGGAATTGATGCTCGCCAACGATGACGTAAGAATGAGTAGAGCGGTGAAGGTGTTCTCCAGTTAGCTTTGTTAAAAAACCAGCCCAGTTAGCTTTGTTAAAAAACGATCGGGTAATTATGAGCAGATGCTCTGATCCGAGAGTAAGCATAGGTCGCCAGGTTAAGCTATTTATCAGAACACCGCTAGCGATGGTAATATCCGGCGAGCTATCTATCCGGGAATCGTCTATCTATTCCGCCATCTCTATCCCCCTACGATTGTTTCGACAAGCAAGAGTGTCGTGGTGCGCGTTAAAGTTGCCCAGCAGCAAATGGTTTTCACCACGAAGAAGCGCACCTATGTTCGAGTGATATCCTGTTGGCCAACATGTAACGGCGGCGATACATGTATTATATATCTCGAGCTCGACATTGCCAGACTGGATAGCAATACCTTGACATTCTAGGATAGTATCCCTGCGGTCGATGTTACCATCGATATGACGATATAGCAAGGTGTTGTGCAGTATGAAAGCTAGGCCTCCACCATTGTCTCGCTCGCGATTCTTACGTATAACGTTGAAACCTTTGGTCAAACTGGGAGTCATGATGTGTGAGCTCCTTAGGGCCGTGGAGGTCTTTATTTATTGGCCGCTCGACTGGAATGGCGGCGAACTGCGCGAACATGCTGCAGATTGCAAGACCGTTGATGCAGCTGTAGCAGTTGTGCGTTGGCAACACGGGGCCACATAACTTGTGATCCCCTCCCTATGGGCCTTAAGGTGTGACGGGGTCTTGAGATAACCCCATCCATTACATGTGTTGCACCTAAACGAGGTGCAGTTTGGATGGAGCCTTTTCGCGCAAACGCAGCAGAAGAATTCCTCAGTGCCCGGGTTGGACTTGATCAGAAGAAGACGGAACAACCCTGCTGCTAGGTGTTGCTCTAAAGAGACAATCTTAAACTAAAACTTACTGATCCAAACATATTTAGATCGCCGAAATAACAGCTATTATATATATGTCTATTGTATGAATATGGGCTCTAAGGTATGTGTACACCCAATTTTATCTATTTTTGGCAATAGCACATACTATTACCATGCCACATACTAATAATATACTTCTCGTTATGGTACTCTTACTATCACCAATATACCTAAGGCAAGTTTTCTCCCGATTTAATTATTTGAGGCACAAAGATACATTGTTATTAATAAAACACGCTCTCCCGTTTTCACTAAAATAACTCACAAATTGGCCGATATATGCGGTATAAAGTACTGGAACTAGGAATGTCCAGATAATATTACGTACCAAATTTTGTCGATATCGGTCCAGTGGGTCCTGAGAAATGGGTTTTCACCTAGATGAGGGTGATGCCACGCATGATTTTGATTTGGACCCCGGCTCCTGTAAAGTCCTCTCGTACCATCATAAGTGTACAATTTAATGTCTCTGCGTATTTATTTATTGATTTATCATGCTTTTAGTAGTTTTAAACAGAACCGTTATATGGGAAGTAGGCGGGATTATCATCCGACTTCATCTATTTTCAGTGTCGGTGGGGATGCTTAAGGGAATTGCCCTGAGCAAATTTTGTTATTGTACATTTGAAGTGATTTAGGAGATACATATGTACATCAAAATACTTGGAGGCCGGGCCATACCCTTTTTCTCTTTTTTAGCCCATGGTGCCCCTTGCTACTGCATTCCATTGGGCAATTTGCAGTTCTATATCTTAATTTGGAATTTAGTTATGCCTCTTTATAGGACTGCGTTTAATAGCGTTTTGTGGATGTAGCATCGGCCTGATTACGCCCATCTACGAACTCGTCTCTTTTTTGCCAAGGAACACGTGTATTAAATTTCATTCCGATATCTTAAAGTTATCGCTTGCACAGACGGACGCACAGACAGACAGCCAGATTTCAACTCGTCTCGTCATCCTGATCATTTATGTATATACATATATAACTTTTTATCTATATCGATGTTTGATCCAACACCCGATGCCCTCAGTTTTTTCGCGTAGAAATCCTATCTGCATTGGCGACCTTGGTCAACTGAAAGATTTTGTGTTATTCATCACACGATTAGGAATTTTGTATTGACGGTAAAATCCTTTTCTTCTTATTTACTTTTATTCGTTTGCAAAATCTGGTAATACTTATTTTTTGTTCGCATACAACCATTTTATTATTGTATGAATAAATGGATTTGATTCAAAGTTAAAATTTAACAAGTAAGGAAGGGCTAAGTTCGGATGTAACCGAACATTTTATACTCTCGCAAAGTCAAATGGTATACTCGTTTGAGATTTCTTTGTGGATCGACTGATATTTTCGGTAGAAGGTCAACTATAGGCACTGGGGTTCACATATTTAGTACTTAGGGGCTTGAACAGTTTTGGTTCGATTTAGACAATTTTTGGTCACAAGGTGGCATACTTTAAACGTATTATTCATTGTTGCTTGATATGCATTGTAGAAAGTGAAAGAATCAGATGGAATAGAAAATGGTGTTATATGGGAAATAGGCGTGGTTGTAGTCCGGTTTCGCTCATTTTCGCACTATAACATAGAAATATGAAAAGAACGTTATGCACCGAATTTGGTTGAAATCGGTTAAGCGGATCCCAAGATATGGGTTTAAACCTAAAAGTGGGCGGTGCCACACCCATTGACTAATTTTGAAGGCGGTTCCTATAAAGTGAACTCTTACCATCCCAGAGATAAAATTTAATGTCTCTGGCGTGTTTAGTGCTTGATTTATCGCGCTTTTAGTATTTTTTAACAGTACCGTGATATGGGGAGTGGGCGGAGTTGCCACCCGATTTCAACTATTTTCACACTATAGGTAGAGGTTCTAAAAATATTTGCTTGCAGTGAATTTTCTTATTATAGCATTAGCGGTTTAGGAGATATGCACATTAAACCTATTATGGGCGGGACCACGCCCACTTAAAAAAAAAATTTGAACTGCAAATGCCCCTCCCTAATGTGATCCTATGTACCAAATAACAGTCTTGTATCTTATTGCAGAGCTTAGTTATGGCAATTTATTTGTTTTTGATTAATGGCGTTTTGTGGGCGTAGCAGTGGTCCGATTTCGCCCATCTGCAATACCGGTACCAAGAAATATGCCTACCAAGTTTCATAAAGATATCTCAGTTTTTACTCAAGTTACAGCTTGAACAGACGGTCGAACAGACGGACAGACAGTCACCCGGATTTCAACTCGTCTCTTCATCCTGATCATTTATGTAGTATATATAAACCTATATCTAACTCGATTAGTTTTAGGTGATACAAACAACCGTTAGGTGAACAAAACTATTATACTCTGTAGCAACAGGTTGCTAGAGTATAATTAAAGTTAGTTTTGCCCTATTTAATACAAATGAGAAGGAACTAATTAGGGAAGTGTTAAAAATATAAGTGTAAAATTCATTATAAACAACACGCTCTTTAAATAGTTAAGTTTTTAAACTTTAAATGCATATACCTCAAAAACTATGAGTCAGCGGCAACTAGATATGTATATATATTTTTACGAAAATTTTAGTATAGCATCCCCCGAATTCGGGGATAATGTGGATATGGGCGGATAGAGGATGTTCTCCAGATTAAGAATATATATTGGAAAGTTGGTTGGTCTCACCAAGAAATAGCACTACTAGCTGCTGTTTCGGCGATCTAACCCTGTTTGGATCGGTAAGTGTTAGTTTAAATTTGTCGTCATTAGAGCAACACCTAGCAACAGGGTTGCTCCGTATTCTTTTGACCCGTGCTGGCATCGAGTCCAACCCGGGCCGCGATGTCACTTTCTGTCGTGTTCCGGCCTGCGCACCACACGTGAGTGGAGTGCGTCATATGTTGCCCCATGCTGTAGGAGTCTGCCCCCGCAATCCCATCAAGTGGCGTCGCCAAATAACACCACAGTGCGACAACCGCCCATGCGTATATTACAGCTGCAACAACCACCACCTACACGTACCTCCCTCACCCCCAGGATCACAACCGGACACCTGCGACAAACGCGAATTCTACAATTTAACTGCAACGGACTCCAGAGTAAGATCGAGGAGATAGTTATATAAGCATATATGAGCCGGGAACGCGTATCGATAGCTGCGGTCCAAGGAACCCAGTTAAACAGCCGCTCAGATCTTCTGAGTTGTGCAGGTTTCAACGTTTTGCGTAAGGATCGCGAGCAAGATAATGGTGGAGGCCTAGCCTTCATACTGCACAATACCGTGCAATATCGTTTAATCGATGGCGACATCGACCACAGGGACACTACCCTTGAATGTCAAGGTATAGCTGATCCGGTGAGGCGATGTCGAGCTCGAGATATTCAATATATACATCCTCCCAGTTACATGTTGCCCAACAGGATCTCAGCCGAACATAGGTGCGCTGCTTCGTGGTGAAAACCGTTTGGTGCTAGGTGGCTTTAACGCGCACCACGATCTGTGGCACTCCTGCCTGTCAAATGATCGTAGGGGGATGGAGCTGGCGGAACAGATTGACGATTCGACATTCTGCACAATGAATGACGAAGCCCCCACCAGAATTATGGGCACCTGTAATAGCTCGCCCGATATTACCATTGCTAGCGGCGGTCTGATAAATAGCATAACCTGGCGACCTATGCTAACTCTTGCATCAGACCATCTGCCCATAATTATCTCGATCGAAAAACCTCCCGACTTTATTTCTGTGGACAACCGCACCTTCATTAACTTTAACAAAGCTAACTGGGTCGGCTTCACAGAATTTACTGAGAGCACCTTCAACGCACTACCCAGTTAACACAGTCAATCACACAACGCTACTTGAGGACCTACAACAATCAACGCTCCCTCCAGAGCTGAAGCGGTGGACAATGAATTACCTGAGCGTCGGCATTCATCCGTACTGTGTCGAGGCCAAAACTCCAAGCTTAGAAAAATTAAACAGGGTGTTCCACAGGGCGGTGTCCTCTCCCCACTACTGTTTAATTTCTACATTTCGATACTCCCCCAACCATCAGCGGGAATTTCCGTGACCTCGTACGCTGATGACTGCACGATATTGACGTCGGGCAATGGAATCGATGGCATGTGCTCAAAAGTAAACTGCTACTACTCCGACCTTTCTCGCTTTTTCTCTGCAAGGAGTCTGCTGGTTTCGCAGAAACCACCCCTGCAGTCGTTTTTTTGAAGCGGAACCGCCTCCTAGGAACATCAAGAGGTCATTCCTTGATTACGTCGACGACATCAGACAGTACGCCGACCGGACTTCGGACGCAACGAACTACAGACAAGCACTGACCGCCATTCAGTAATTGGCGTACTAGAAGTCAAACCACCACCCATAGCAGAAGTAGAGCTCGAGTTGCCTCGCGAAACCAGAGTGACCCCCGCGCAACTTCGTTCTGGTTATTGTAGCAGGTTAATCTCCTACTTATCCAGAATAGATCCCGTTATTCTAAAGATATGTCCTGCGTGCAATGAGGCTCCGCATGATACTAACCACCTCTTTGCATGCCCAACAAACCCAACTCATCTAACACCCTTTTCCCTATGGTCCGACTCCGTCGAAACAGCCTGTTTCTTGGGCCTCCCGTTAGATGACCGCGACGACAACCAAATTATCACTTATCATCCAAGCGGGGACTAGATAACCGTTACAACAACAACAACCACAACTACTACATTCATTCAGTCAATTAATTCTTTGTTTACAAGCCTTTTGAAGTTGACGTGTTACGAGTATTTTTTTAATATGGAAAATATTAAATATATATTTGTTTTGAAAGGTTTACAACCAAAAGAAATTTATGAACAATTGTTAGAAGTGTATAAGGAGTCCTCACCTTCAAAACGCACCGTTGAATTTTTGGCTGGTGAATTTAAACGTGGTCGTACTGGCTTGAAGACCATCCACACGAAGAACGACCAAAAACCGCAACCACGCCAGAAATCATTGATCAAGTTCATAATATTGTTAGTAAAGATCCAAGTTTGACTAAGAGTGAAATTGCTATAGGCATCTCAGACGAACGAGTACGTCATATTTTAGATGGGGATCAATTCAACAAAAACTGAATCGAAAATAAATTTCTTAGAATAATTTGGAGCGTTTTAAGCAGAACTAAGCCGATTTCTTGTTTCGTTTTTAAACTATGGATGATACTTGGATCTACCACCATAATCCCAAATTGAACCAAAACGTTCACAAAGAACTGAAGCTGGTTGTTCAGCTCCAAAGCAGGTGAAGTCACAACGATCAGCAAAGAAGGTTATGGCATCAGTTTTTTTGGAGTGCATTGATTATCTTCAGAAAGATAAAACAATCAACTCTGAATATTATTGCAGCCTTTTGGATCAGCTGGATAAACAAATATGTGAGAAAAGACCTAGTTTGCAGCACAAAAATTAATTTCTCATCAGGGCAATGCACCTGCTCACAAAGGTTTTTTAACAATGACAAATTAAATAAAGGATTGCTGGAGTATCCACCGTATTTACCAGATTTGACTTCCAGCGACTCCTACCTCTTCAGAAACCTGAAACAAGTCCTTTGTGGAATGCGGTTTTCGTCGAATGAAGAGCTATTACAGCTATAGACGGGTATTATGCAGAGCTTCCGGAAAATCATTATAGGGATTATAGGGATCCTAAAATTATTGGTGGATCATTGGAATTAGTATATCGAAGTTTAGGTAGATTATATACAAGCAATATGTATATATAGCGCAGAAAACTTATAGTTTTGGATATTCCCGCTCAAAGTCGAGTTGTTCATTTGCAAAATATGGGTATGGTAACACTTATTATTGGTTTGCAAGCAACCTTTTTGTTATTGTGCAAATAAGTAAAATTTAAGAAAACTATAATGATAATTTGAAACTATTTATGCACTATTTATGATTAAATAAATGTGCAAAAGCTATTTAATCATGTGTTAGTGCATATAATATTGAATAATTTAAGTGTAAAATTCATAAAACATAGAAAAATTAAATACTTTAATTTGTGAATTTTTGGACTTTATATCTGGAAAACTATAAATATCTTTCGGCTAAATGTATATATATTCTTAATTTGGAGAACAATCTCTATCCGCCTATACGCTTTTTAACATGGACAATGCTATACTGAAGCCCAGCCATGTTTTTTCTTAGGATTTTACACATATATTTTTCACTTTTATATTTACTAACACTACATTAATTCGTTTCCACACATCTATTTTATATTAATTAGTGCTAAAATAACTTTAATCAATAGTTAACTTTTATTCCATTATTTTTATTAACACAATAACGAAAGGGTTGCATTCTAACAAATAATCCGTGTTACCTTATCTACATATTTTACAAAGAAACCAAAAGTAAACAAGTAAGGAAGGGCTAAGTTCGGAAGTAACCGAACATTTTATACTCTCGCAAAGTCAAATGGTATACTCGTTTGAGATTTCTTAGTGGATTGACTGATATTTTCGTTAGAAGGTCAACTATAGCCACTGGGGTCCACATATTTAGTACTTAGGGGCTTGAACAGTTTTGGTTCGATTTAGACAATTTTTGGTCACAATTGGCATACTTTAAACGCATATTTCACGCAAAGTTTTACGCCGATATAATCATTGTTGCTTGATCTGCATACTGGAAAGTGAAAACATCAGATGGAATTTAAAATGCGGTTTTATGGGAAATAGGCGTGGTTGCACACCGATTTCGCCCATTTTCACACTATAACATAGAAATATGAGAAGAATGTTATGTACCGAATTTGGTTGAAATTGGTTAAGCAGATCTCAAGATATGGGTTTTCACCTAAAAGTGGGATGTGCCACGACCACTGTCTAATTTTGAACGCGGTTCCTATAAAGTCATCTCATACCATCCCAGAGATAAAATTTAATTTTATATGGGGAGTGGGCGGGGTTCACACTGTAGGTAGAGGTTCTAAAAACATTTGCTTCCAGTGAATTTTGTTATTATCCATTAGCGGTTTAGGAGACTTAAAAAAAAAATTTAACTGCAGATGCCCCTCCCAGTGGTCCGATTACACCCATCTGCAATACCATCCGTCTCACGGTACCGAGAAACATGTCTACCAAGTTTCATAAAGATATCTCAATTTTTACTCAAGTTAGAGCTTGCACGGACGGACAGACCGGATTTCAACTCGTCTCTTAATCCTGATCATTTATATATACATAACCCTATATTAAACTCGATTAGTTTTAGGTGATACAAACAACCGTTAGGTGAACAGAACTATTATACTCTGTAGCAACAGGTTGCGAGAGTATAAAAAGGAAAATAAACAATACACCAATGGCAGGAAAGAAATAACACATTATTAGTTTTTCGTGTAGAATCCCTTTTCGCAGTTCATTCGCATATAACTCATTTATGCGTTGGCCGAAGGCCTCCACTTCAAAAAAAAGTTCTACGCAGAAAAAAAATTTGGTACACTTCGATGTTAGATCGACCAGGGTTATTCTTTTAAAGCGCAGATGAAGGCCGCCATGACAAAAAGGAGTTCTAAGCGAAAATATAACAGTCATGGGGAGTATAACATCATCTTTAAACTGAATATTCTCTAACGGATATTATTACTGCTACTTTTGAAACAAACAGTTTTATTATCTTGGAGCAATTTTTTTATATTTTTTTTAGGTTTTGGATTCTTTTATTTGGGGTATAATCTGCTTTATTTCTCTCAGTTCATTTACAAAAGATTTCGATGAGGTGACAATGGTTATTTGTCATTCTTAACCCTTTTGTTATTGTGTGAATTGTTATAACTGAACAATAAGTAAAATATTGAAATAAACCTATTTTTGCGCTATATAATGTAAAATGAATATGTGCAAACGAGTTCGTGAAGTGATTGAGGACATAAAAGTGAAGAGTGAGTGTAAAATTCATTTAAAATCGGAAAAATACGTACTTTAGATTTATTTGAAATTTTCAATTATAACCTGTAATATATCGGTAACCCGTTACCATTTTATTCCCGCAATCCTGGACACTATTCAAAAGTTGGTAAATGTATAGTTTAGGGGCGGAAAGGAGTTCGACGCGATTGGATTATGAGCACCCGATTTTGGACCAGGGTTATTTTTTTAAACCGCGGTCGAATGCCGCCAGTGCAGAAAGGAGTTACCACGCAATAGAATCTGTGCAAAGTGTGTAATTATACCCTGAACAGGGTATATTAAGTTTGCCACGGAGACCCTTTAAAATATATACATAAATGATCAGCATGATGAGCTGAGTTGATTTAGCCATGTCCGTCTGTCTGTATATATACAAACTAGTCCCTCAGTTTTTAAGCTATCGATCTGAAATTTTGCACCAGTCATTTTCTCACAAAGAAGCTGCTCATTTGTCGGAACGATATCGAACCACTAAGGCATATAGCTGTCATACAAACTGAACAATCGGAATCAAGTGTTTGTATGGGAAACCGAAGAAATTATTCAAATCGGGTGACTATAGCATATAGCTGCCATACAAACTGAACAATCGGAATGAAGTGCTTGTATGGAAAACTCTTTCATTTGACGAGGTATCTTCACGAAATTAGGCACGAGTTATCGCTTGAGGCAACAAATGGGAAAACTTTAGTTTAGCGTCCCACGATTTCAGGGTTAATACGGATATGGTTGGATAGAGGAGATTCTCCAGATCATGAATATATATAATTATTGCCGCCGGAAACTTATAGTTTTCGAGATATTCGCATTTTAAGTTGAAAATTTCACAAATTTTATTTTACAATTTCTCGATTTATGGTTAACTTTTCTTTCATGTTATGCACTTATTATACACTAACACTTCACTAAAATGTTTCTACATATTTATTTTATATTAAATATTTAAATATTTGCTTTAAATAAGCATTTTATTTTTACACAATTTTCGTTATATGAACAATAACAAATGGGTTCCATGTTGTCAGATAATAAGTGTTGCCATATCCAAACGAATGAAAGCAATCAAAATAAATAAAAAAACCCAATTACCCTCTACAAAATATTATGAACTAAATTTTCCATTTTAATAAAAGAAAAAGGTTTTATGGCTTAAACGTATGTTTTATTGCATCAGATAATTTCACAAATGGATCATGATGCTGATTTGCCATATTTTTACGCCATCATATAACGAAAATTGTGTAAAAATTAAATGCTTATTTAAAGCAAATACTTAAATATTTAATATAAATTAAGGGTCGGCTTTAGAATAACGTCCCAGGCTTTCCGGGATAAAATGGGTATGGGCGGATAGAGGAGATCCTCCAGATCAAGAATATATACATAGATATAGCCGCGGGAAACTTAGTTTTCGAGATATTTACGTTTAAAGTTGAAAATTTCAACTATTTAAAGTACGTATTTTTGCCATTTAAAATGAATTATACAATTATATTTTTCACTTTTATATCCACTAACACTTGACTAATTCGTTTTTAGATTTTTTTTTTATATTAGATGCTGCAAAAATAGCTTTATTTCAATATTTAAATCATTCTTCAATTTTAAAACGCCAACGCAAAAAGAAGTTCTACAAGAAAAACTAATATTGTCATAGAGGGTATAACATAATACTTAACATCAATGCTTGGTAATAGTTTATTTCTCTAGGTTTTGGATTCCTGTATTTGGGGTATTATCTGTTTTAATTTCTTTCAGTTCAATTACGAAAGATGTCGATAAGGTCACCATAATTATTTGAAATTTTGCAACCCTTTTGTTATTGTCAGAATTAATAGAATCTAACAATAATTTAATTATTGAATTAAAGTATTTTTGCACTATATAATGTAAAATAAATGTGTACAAACGAATTAGTAAAGTGTTAGTGGATATAAAAGTGCAAAATAGAAGTAGAGCTCGAGTTGGGTTGCATTCTAACAAATAATCCGTGTTACCTTATCTACATATTTTACAAAGAAACCAAAAGTAAACAAGTAAGGAAGGGCTAAGTTCGGAAGTAACCGAACATTTTATACTCTCGCAAAGTCAAATGGTATACTCGTTTGAGATTTCTTTGTGGATTGACTGATATTTTTGTTAGAAGGTCAACTATAGCCACTGGGGTCCACATATTTAGTACTTAGGGGCTTGAACAGTTTTGGTTCGATTTAGACAATTTTTGGTCACAATTGGCATACTTTAAACGCATATTTCACGCAAAGTTTTACGCCGATATAATCATTGTTGCTTGATCTGCATACTGGAAAGTGAAAACATCAGATGGAATTTAAAATGCGGTTATATGGGAAATAGGCGTGGTTGCACACCGATTTCGCCCATTTTCACACTATAACATAGAAATATGAGAAGAATGTTATGTACCGAATTTGGTTGAAATTGGTTAAGCAGATCTCAAGATATGGGTTTTCACCTAAAAGTGGGATGTGCCACGACCACTGTCTAATTTTGAACGCGGTTCCTATAAAGTCATCTCATACCATCCCAGAGATAAAATTTAATTTTATATGGGGAGTGGGCGGGGTTCACACTGTAGGTAGAGGTTCTAAAAACATTTGCTTCCAGTGAATTTTGTTATTATACCATTAGCGGTTTAGGAGACTTAAAAAAAAAAATTTAACTGCAGATGCCCCTCCCAGTGGTCCGATTACACCCATCTGCAATACCATCCGTCTCACGGTACCGAGAAACATGTCTACCAAGTTTCATAAAGATATCTCAATTTTTACTCAAGTTAGAGCTTGCACGGACGGACAGACCGGATTTCAACTCGTCTCTTAATCCTGATCATTTATATATACATAACCCTATATTAAACTCGATTAGTTTTAGGTGATACAAACAACCGTTAGGTGAACAGAACTATTATACTCTGTAGCAACAGGTTTGCGAGAGTATAAAAAGGAAAATAAACAATACACCAATGGCAGGAATGAAATAACACATTATTAGTTTTTCGTGTAGAATCCCTTTTCGCAGTTCATTCGCATATAACTCATTTATGCGTTGGCCTAAGGCCTCCACTTCAAAAAAAAGTTCTACGCAGAAAAAAAATTTGGTACACTTCGATGTTAGATCGACCAGGGTTATTCTTTTAAAGCGCAGATGAAGGCCGCCATGACAAAAAGGAGTTCTAAGCGAAAATATAACAGTCATGGGGAGTATAACATCATCTTTAAACTGAATATTCTCTAACGGATATTATTACTGCTACTTTTGAAACAAACAATTTTATTATTTTGGAGCAATTTTTTTATATTTTTTTTTAGGTTTTGGATTCTTTTATTTGGGGTATAATCTGCTTTATTTCTCTCAGTTCATTTACAAAATATTTCGATGAGGTGACAATGGTTATTTGTCATTCTTAACCCTTTTGTTATTGTGTGAATTGTTATAACTGAACAATAAGTAAAATATTGAAATAAACCTATTTTTGCGCTATATAATGTAAAATGAATATGTGCAAACGAGTTCGTGAAGTGATTGAGGACATAAAAGTGAAGAGTGAGTGTAAAATTCATTTAAAATCGGAAAAATACGTACTTTAGATTTATTTGAAATTTTCAATTATAACCTGTAATATATCGGTAACCCGTTACCATTTTATTCCCGCAATCCTGGACACTATTCAAAAGTTGGTAAATGTATAGTTTAGGTGCGGAAAGGAGTTCGACGCGATTGGATTATGAGCACCCGATTTTGGACCAGGGTTATTTTTTTAAACCGCGGTCGAATGCCGCCAGTGCAGAAAGGAGTTACCACGCAATAGAATCTGTGCAAAGTGTGTAATTATACCCTGAACAGGGTATATTAAGTTTGCCACGGAGACCCTTTAAAATATATACATAAATGATCAGCATGATGAGCTGAGTTGATTTAGCCATGTCCGTCTGTCTGTATATATACAAACTAGTCCCTCAGTTTTTAAGCTATCGATCTGAAATTTTGCACCAGTCATTTTCTCACAAAGAAGCTGCTCATTTGTCGGAACGATATCGAACCACTAAGGCATATAGCTGTCATACAAACTGAACAATCGGAATCAAGTGTTTGTATGGGAAACCGAAGAAATTATTCAAATCGGGTGACTATAGCATATAGCTGCCATACAAACTGAACAATCGGAATGAAGTGCTTGTATGGAAAACTCTTTCATTTGACGAGGTATCTTCACGAAATTAGGCACGAGTTATCGCTTGAGGCAACAAATGGGAAAACTTTAGTTTAGCGTCCCACGATTTCAGGGTTAATACGGATATGGTTGGATAGAGGAGATTCTCCAGATCATGAATATATATAATTATTGCCGCCGGAAACTTATAGTTTTCGAGATATTCGCATTTTAAGTTGAAAATTTCACAAATTTTATTTTACAATTTCTCGATTTATGGTTAACTTTTCTTTCATGTTATGCACTTATTATACACTAACACTTCACTAAAATGTTTCTACATATTTATTTTATATTAAATATTTAAATATTTGCTTTAAATAAGCATTTTATTTTTACACAATTTTCGTTATATGAACAATAACAAATGGGTTCCAT
This sequence comes from Bactrocera oleae, assembly GCF_042242935.1. Classification (NCBI taxonomy): domain Eukaryota; kingdom Metazoa; phylum Arthropoda; class Insecta; order Diptera; family Tephritidae; genus Bactrocera; species Bactrocera oleae. Next base: position 47,303,135 of record NC_091537.1, on the reverse strand, counting down.
GTTGTCAGATAATAAGTGTTGCCATATCCAAACGAATGAAAGCAATCAAAATAAATAAAAAAAACCCAATTACCCTCTACAAAATATTATGAACTAAATTTTCCATTTTAATAAAAGAAAAAGGTTTTATGGCTTAAACGTATGTTTTATTGCATCAGATAATTTCACAAATGGATCATGATGCTGATTTGCCATATTTTTACGCCATCATATAACAAAAATTGTGTAAAAATTAAATGCTTATTTAAAGCAAATACTTAAATATTTAATATAAATTAAGGGTCGGCTTTAGAATAACGTCCCAGGCTTTCCGGGATAAAATGGGTATGGGCGGATAGAGGAGATCCTCCAGATCAAGAATATATATATAGATATAGCCGCGGGAAACTTAGTTTTCGAGATATTTACGTTTAAAGTTGAAAATTTCAACTATTTAAAGAACGTATTTTTGCCATTTAAAATGAATTATACACTTATATTTTTCACTTTTATATCCACTAACACTTGACTAATTCGTTTTTAGAATTTTTTTTTATATTAGATGCTGCAAAAATAGCTTTATTTCAATATTTAAATCATTCTTCAATTTTAAAACGCCAACGCAAAAAGAAGTTCTACAAGAAAAACTAATATTGTCATAGAGGGTATAACATAATACTTAACATCAATGCTTGGTAATAGTTTATTTCTCTAGGTTTTGGATTCCTGTATTTGGGGTATTATCTGTTTTAATTTCTTTCAGTTCAATTACGAAAGATGTCGATAAGGTCACCATAATTATGTGAAATTTTGCAACCCTTTTGTTATTGTCAGAATTAATAGAATCTAACAATAATTTAATTATTGAATTAAACTATTTTTGCACTATATAATGTAAAATAAATGTGTACAAACGAATTAGTAAAGTGTTAGTGGATATAAAAGTGCAAAATATAAGTGTATAACTCATTTGAAATCAAAAAAATGCGTACTTTAAATAGTCGAATTTTAAACGTTAAATCCAAATATCTCGAAAACTATAGATTACCCGGGGCTATATCTATACATATTCTTGATCTGGAGGATCTCCTCTCTCCGCCCATACCCATTTCATCACCCGAAGCCTGGGACGTTATACTAAAGTTTTCCCTAAAATAAATATGTAGAAACATTGAAGTGAAGTGTTAGTGTATAATAAGTGCATAATATGAAAGAAAAGTTAACCATAAATCGAGAAATTGTTTCCGGCGGCAATAATTATATAATATATATTCGTGATCTGGAGAATCTCCTATATCCAACTATACCTGAGCGGTCGGCATTCATCCGTACTGTGTCGAGGCCAAAACTCCAAGCTTAGAAAAATTAAACAGGGTGTTCCACAGGGCGGTGTTCTCTCCCCCACTACTGTTTAATTTCTACATTTCGATACTCCCCCAACCATCAGCGGGAATTTCCGTGACCTCGTACGCTAATGACTGCACGATATTGTCGTCGGGCAATGGAATCGATGGCATGTGCTCAAAAGTAAACTGCTACCACTCCGACCTTTCTCGCTTCTTCTCTGCAAGGAGTCTGCTGGTTTCGCAGAAACCACCCCTGCAGTCGTTTGTTTGAAGCGGAAACGCCTCCTAGGAACATCAAGAGGTCATTCCTTGATTACGTCGACGACATCAGACAGTACGCCGACCGGAATTTGGACGTAACGAACTACAGACAAGCACTGACCGCCATTCACAGTGGAGCCATTAACACCTTCATCGACTCCCTCTCAGTGAATGGCGTACTAGAAGTCAAACCACCACCCATAGCAGAAGTAGAGCTCGAGTTGCCTCGCGAAACCAGAGTGACCCCCGCGCAACTTCGTTCTGGTTATTGTAGCAGGTTAATCTCCTACTTATCCAGAATAGATCCCGACATTCTAAAGATATGTCCTGCGTGCAATGAGGCTCCGCATGATACTAACCACCTCTTTGCATGCCCAACAAACCCAACTCATCTAACACCCTTTTCCTTATGGTCCGACTCCGTCGAAACAGCCTGTTTCTTGGGCCTCCCGTTAGATGACCGCGACGACAACCAAATTATCACTTATCATCCAAGCGGGGACTAGATAACCGTTACAACAACAACAACCACAACTACTACATTCATTCAGTCAATTAATTCTTTGTTTACAAGCCTTCTGAAGTTGACGTGTTACGAGTATTTTTTTAATATGGAAAATATTAAATATATATTTGTTTTGAAAGGTTTACAACCAAAAGAAATTTATGAACAATTGTTAGAAGTGTAAAAGGAGTTTGGTTGTTCAGCTCCAAAGCAGGTGAAGTCACAACGATCAGCAAAGAAGGTTATGGCATCAGTTTTTTTGGAGTGCATTGATTATCTTCAGAAAGATAAAACAATCAACTCTGAATATTATTGCAGCCTTTTGGATCAGCTGGATGAACAAATTTGTGAGAAAAGACCTAGTTTGCAGTACAAAAATTAATTTCTCATCAGGGCAATGCACCTGCTCACAAAGGTTTTTTAACAATGACAAATTAAATAAAGGATTGCTGGAGTATCCACCGTATTTACCAGATTTGACTTCCAGCGACTCCTACCTCTTCAGAAACCTGAAACAAGTCCTTTGTGGAATGCGGTTTTCGTCGAATGAAGAGCTATTACAGCCATAGACGGGCAGAGCTTTCGGAAAATCATTATAGGGATTATAGGGATCCTAAAATTATTGGTGGATTATTGGAATTAGTATATTGAAGTTTAGGTAGATTATATACAAGCAATATGTATATATAGCGCAGAAAACTTATAGTTTTGGATATTCCCGCTCAAAGTCGAGTTGTTCATTTGCAAAATATGGGTATGGTAACACTTATTATTTGTTTGCAAGCAACCTTTTTGTTATTGTGCAAATAAGTAAAATTTAAGAAAACTATAATGATAATTTGAAACTATTTATGCACTATTTATGATTAAATAAATGTGCAAAAGCTATTTAATCATGTGTTAGTGCATATAATATTGAATAATTTAAGTGTAAAATTCATAAAACATAGAAAAATTAAATACTTTAATTTGTGAATTTTTGGACTTTATATCTGGAAAACTATAAATATCTTTCGGCTAAATGTATATATATTCTTAATTTGGAGAACAATCTCTATCCGCCTATACGCTTTTTATCATGGACAATGCTATACTGAAGCCCAGCCATGTTTTTTCTTAGGATTTTACACATATATTTTTCACTTTTGTATTTACTAACACTACATTAATTCGTTTCCACACATCTATTTGATATTAATTAGTGCTAAAATAACTTTAATCAATATTTAACTTTTATTCCATTATTTTTATTAACACAATAACGAAAGGGTTGCATTCTAACAAATAATCCGTGTTACCTTATCTACATATTTTACAAAGAAACCAAAAGTAAACAAGTAAGGAAGGGCTAAGTTCGGAAGTAACCGAACATTTTATACTCTCGCAAAGTCAAATGGTATACCCGTTTGAGATTTCTTTGTGGATTGACTGATATTTTCGTTAGAAGGTCAACTATAGCCACTGGGGTCCACATATTTAGTACTTAGGGGCTTGAACAGTTTTGGTTCGATTTAGACAATTTTTGGTCACAATTGGCATACTTTAAACGCATATTTCACGCAAAGTTTTACGCCGATATAATCATTGTTGCTTGATCTGCATACTGGAAAGTGAAAACATCAGATGGAATTTAAAATGCGGTTATATGGGAAATAGGCGTGGTTGCACACCGATTTCGCCCATTTTCACACTATAACATAGAAATATGAGAAGAATGTTATGTACCGAATTTGGTTGAAATTGGTTAAGCAGATCTCAAGATATGGGTTTTCACCTAAAAGTGGGATGTGCCACGACCACTGTCTAATTTTGAACGCGGTTCCTATAAAGTCATCTCATACCATCCCAGAGATAAAATTTAATTTTATATGGGGAGTGGGCGGGGTTCACACTGTAGGTAGAGGTTCTAAAAACATTTGCTTCCAGTGAATTTTGTTATTATCCATTAGCGGTTTAGGAGACTTAAAAAAAAAATTTAACTGCAGATGCCCCTCCCAGTGGTCCGATTACACCCATCTGCAATACCATCCGTCTCACGGTACCGAGAAACATGTCTACCAAGTTTCATAAAGATATCTCAATTTTTACTCAAGTTAGAGCTTGCACGGACGGACAGACCGGATTTCAACTCGTCTCTTAATTCTGATCATTTATATATACATAACCCTATATTTAACTCGATTAGTTTTAGGTGATACAAACAACCGTTAGGTGAACAGAACTATTATACTCTGTAGCAACAGGTTGCGAGAGTATAAAAAGGAAAATAAACAATACACCAATGGCAGGAAAGAAATAACACATTATTAGTTTTTCGTGTAGAATCCCTTTTCGCAGTTCATTCGCATATAACTCATTTATGCGTTGGCCTAAGGCCTCCACTTCAAAAAAAAGTTCTACGCAGAAAAAAAATTTGGTACACTTCGATGTTAGATCGACCAGGGTTATTCTTTTAAAGCGCAGATGAAGGCCGCCATGACAAAAAGGAGTTCTAAGCGAAAATATAACAGTCATGGGGAGTATAACATCATCTTTAAACTGAATATTCTCTAACGGATATTATTACTGCTACTTTTGAAACAAACAGTTTTATTATCTTGGAGCAATTTTTTTATATTTTTTTTTAGGTTTTGGATTCTTTTATTTGGGGTATAATCTGCTTTATTTCTCTCAGTTCATTTACAAAAGATTTCGATGAGGTGACAATGGTTATTTGTCATTCTTAACCCTTTTGTTATTGTGTGAATTGTTATAACTGAACAATAAGTAAAATATTGAAATAAACCTATTTTTGCGCTATATAATGTAAAATGAATATGTGCAAACGAGTTCGTGAAGTGATTGAGGACATAAAAGTGAAGAGTGAGTGTAAAATTCATTTAAAATCGGAAAAATACGTACTTTAGATTTATTTGAAATTTTCAATTATAACCTGTAATATATCGGTAACCCGTTACCATTTTATTCCCGCAATCCTGGACACTATTCAAAAGTTGGTAAATGTATAGTTTAGGTGCGGAAAGGAGTTCGACGCGATTGGATTATGAGCACCCGATTTTGGACCAGGGTTATTTTTTTAAACCGCGGTCGAATGCCGCCAGTGCAGAAAGGAGTTACCACGCAATAGAATCTGTGCAAAGTGTGTAATTATACCCTGAACAGGGTATATTAAGTTTGCCACGGAGACCCTTTAAAATATATACATAAATGATCAGCATGATGAGCTGAGTTGATTTAGCCATGTCCGTCTGTCTGTATATATACAAACTAGTCCCTCAGTTTTTAAGCTATCGATCTGAAATTTTGCACCAGTCATTTTCTCACAAAGAAGCTGCTCATTTGTCGGAACGATATCGAACCACTAAGGCATATAGCTGTCATACAAACTGAACAATCGTAATCAAGTGTTTGTATGGGAAACTCTTTCATTTGTCGAGTTATCTTCACGAAATTAGGCACGGAATCTTCTTTAAAGCAACAATTTAATCTCCGAAGAAATTATTCAAATCGGGTGACTATAGCATATAGCTGCCATACAAACTGAACAATCGGAATGAAGTGCTTGTATGGAAAACTCTTTCATTTGACGAGGTATCTTCACGAAATTAGGCACGAGTTATCGCTTAAGGCAACAAATGGGAAAACTTTAGTTTAGCGTCCCACGATTTCAGGGTTAATACGGATATGGTTGGATAGAGGAGATTCTCCAGATCATGAATATATATAATTATTGCCGCCGGAAACTTATAGTTTTCGAGATATTCGCATTTTAAGTTGAAAATTTCACAAATTTTATTTTACAATTTCTCGATTTATGGTTAACTTTTCTTTCATGTTATGCACTTATTATACACTAACACTTCACTATAATGTTTCTACATATTTTTTTTATATTAAATATTTAAATATTTGCTTTAAATAAGCATTTTATTTTTACACAATTTTCGTTATATGAACAATAACAAATGGGTTCCATGTTGTCAGATAATAAGTGTTGCCATATCCAAACGAATGAAAGCAATCAAAATAAATAAAAAACCCAATTACCCTCTACAAAATATTATGAACTAAATTTTCCATTTTAATAAAAGAAAAAGGTTTTATGGCTTAAACGTATGTTTTATTGCATCAGATAATTTCACAAATGGATCATGATGCTGATTTGCCATATTTTTACGCCATCATATAACGAAAATTGTGTAAAAATAAAATGCTTATTTAAAGCAAATACTTAAATATTTAATATAAATTAAGGGTCGGCTTTAGAATAACGTCCCAGGCTTTCCGGGATAAAATGGGTATGGGCGGATAGAGGAGATCCTCCAGATCAAGAATATATATATAGATATAGCCGCGGGAAACTTAGTTTTCGAGATGTTTACGTTTAAAGTTGAAAATTTCAACTATTTAAAGAACGTATTTTTGCCATTTAAAATGAATTATACACTTATATTTTTCACTTTTATATCCACTAACACTTGACTAATTCGTTTTTAGAATTTTTTTTATATTAGATGCTGCAAAAATAGCTTTATTTCAATATTTAAATCATTCTTCAATTTTAAAACGCCAACGCAAAAAGAAGTTCTACAAGAAAAACTAATATTGTCATAGAGGGTATAACAAAATACTTAACATCAATGCTTGGTAATAGTTTATTTCTCTAGGTTTTGGATTCCTGTATTTGGGGTATTATCTGTTTTAATTTCTTTCAGTTCAATTACGAAAGATGTCGATAAGGTCACAATAATTATTTGAAATTTTGCAACCCTTTTGTTATTGTCAGAATTAATAGAATTTAACAATAGTTTTATTATTGAATTAAACTATTTTTGCACTATATAATGTAAAATAAATGTGTACAAACGAATTAGTAAAGTGTTAGTGGATATAAAAGTGCAAAATATAAGTGTATAACTCATTTGAAATCGAAAAAATGCGTACTTTAAATAGTCGAAATTTTAAACTTTAAACCCAAATATCTCGAAAACTATAGGTTACCCGGGGCTATATCTATACATATTCTTGATCTGGAGGATCTCCTCTCTCCGCCCATACCCATTTCATCACCGGAAGCCTGGGACGTTATACTAAAGTTTTCCCTAAAATAAATATGTAGAAACATTGAAGTGAAGTGTTAGTGTATAATAAGTGCATAATATGAAAGAAAAGTTAACCATAAATCGAGAAATTGTTTCCGGCGGCAATAATTATATAATATATATTCGTGATCTGGAGAATCTCCTATATCCAACTATACCTGAGCGGTCGGCATTCATCCGTACTGTGTCGAGGCCAAAACTCCAAGCTTAGAAAAATTAAACAGGGTGTTCCACAGGGCGGTGTCCTCTCCCCCACTACTGTTTAATTTCTACATTTCGATACTCCCCCAACCATCAGCGGGAATTTCCGTGACCTCGTACGCTGATGACTGCACGATATTGTCGTCGGGTAATGGAATCGATGGCATGTGCTCAAAAGTAAACTGCTACCACTCCGACCTTTCTCGCTTCTTCTCTGCAAGGAGTCTGCTGGTTTCGCAGAAACCACCCCTGCAGTCGTTTGTTTGAAGTGGAAACGCCTCCTAGGAACATCAAGAGGTCATTCCTTGATTACGTCGACGACATCAGACAGTACGCCGACCGGAATTTGGACGCAACGAACTACAGACAAGCACTGACCGCCATTCACAGTGGAGCCATTAGCACCTTCATCGACTCCCTCTCAGTGAATGGCGTACTAGATGTCAAACCACCACCCATAGCAGAAGTAGAGCTCGAATTGCCTCGCGAAACCAGAGTGACCCCCGTCGAAACAGCCTGTTTCTTGGGCCTCCCGTTAGATGACCGCGACGACAACCAAATTATCACTTATCATCCAAGCGAGGACTAGATAACCGTTACAACAACAACAACCACAACTACTACATTCATTCAGTCAATTAATTCTTTGTTTACAAGCCTTTTGAAGTTGACGTGTTACGAGTATTTTTTTAATATGGAAAATATTAAATATATATTTGTTTTGAAAGGTTTACAACCAAAAGAAATTTATGAACAATTGTTAGAAGTGTATAAGGAGTTTGGTTGTTCAGCTCCAAAGCAGGTGAAGTCACAACGATCAGCAAAGAAGGTTATGGCATCAGTTTTTTTGGAGTGCATTGATTATCTTCAGAAAGATAAAACAATCAACTCTGAATATTATTGCAGCCTTTTGGATCAGCTGGATGAACAAATTTGTGAGAAAAGACCTAGTTTGCAGCACAAAAATTAATTTCTCATCAGGGCAATGCACCTGCTCACAAAGGTTTTTTAACAATGACAAATTAAATAAAGGATTGCTGGAGTATCCACCGTATTTACCAGATTTGACTTCCAGCGACTCCTACCTCTTCAGAAACCTGAAACAAGTCCTTTGTGGAATGCGGTTTTCGTCGAATGAAGAGCTATTACAGCCATAGACGGGTATTATGCAGAGCTTTCGGAAAATCATTATAGGGATTATAGGGATCCTAAAATTATTGGTGGATCATTGGAATTAGTATATTGAAGTTTAGGTAGATTATATACAAGCAATATGTATATATAGCGCAGAAAACTTATAGTTTTGGATACTCCCGCTCAAAGTCGAGTTGTTCATTTGCAAAATATGGGTATGGTAACACTTATTATTTGTTTGCAAGCAAGCTTTTTGTTATTGTGCAAATAAGTAAAATTTAAGAAAACTATAATGATAATTTGAAACTATTTATGCACTATTTATGATTAAATAAATGTGCAAAAGCTATTTAATCATGTGTTAGTGCATATAATATTGAATAATTTAAGTGTAAAATTCATAAAACATAGAAAAATTAAATACTTTAATTTGTGAATTTTTGGACTTTATATCTGGAAAACTATAAATATCTTTCGGCTAAATGTATATATATTCTTAATTTGGAGAACAATCTCTATCCGCCTATACGCTTTTTATCATGGACAATGCTATACTGAAGCCCAGCCATGTTTTTTCTTAGGATTTTACACATATATTTTTCACTTTTATATTTACTAACACTACATTAATTCGTTTCCACACATCTATTTTATATTAATTAGTGCTAAAATAACTTTAATCAATAGTTAACTTTTATTCCATTATTTTTATTAACACAATAACGAAAGGGTTGCATTCTAACAAATAATCCGTGTTACCTTATCTACATATTTTACAAAGAAACCAAAAGTAAACAAGTAAGGAAGGGCTAAGTTCGGAAGTAACCGAACATTTTATACTCTCGCAAAGTCAAATGGTATACTCGTTTGAGATTTCTTTGTGGATTGACTGATATTTTAGTTAGAAGGTCAACTATAGCCACTGGGGTCCACATATTTAGTACTTAGGGGCTTGAACAGTTTTGGTTCGATTTAGACAATTTTTGGTCACAATTGGCATACTTTAAACGCATATTTCACGCAAAGTTTTACGCCGATATAATCATTGTTGCTTGATCTGCATACTGGAAAGTGAAAACATCAGATGGAATTTAAAATGCGGTTATATGGGAAATAGGCGTGGTTGCACACCGATTTCGCCCATTTTCACACTATAACATAGAAATATGAGAAGAATGTTATGTACCGAATTTGGTTGAAATTGGTTAAGCAGAAGGTTATAAAGTCATCTCATACCATCCCAGAGATAAAATTTAATTTTATATGGGGAGTGGGCGGGGTTCACACTGTAGGTAGAGGTTCTAAAAACATTTGCTTCCAGTGAATTTTGTTATTATCCATTAGCGGTTTAGGAGACTTAAAAAAAAAATTTAACTGCAGATGCCCCTCCCAGTGGTCCGATTACACCCATCTGCAATACCATCCGTCTCACGGTACCGAGAAACATGTCTACCAAGTTTCATAAAGATATCTCAATTTTTACTCAAGTTAGAGCTTGCACGGACGGACAGACCGGATTTCAACTCGTCTCTTAATTCTGATCATTTATATATACATAACCCTATATTTAACTCGATTAGTTTTAGGTGATACAAACAACCGTTAGGTGAACAGAACTATTATACTCTGTAGCAACAGGTTGCGAGAGTATAAAAAGGAAAATAAACAATACACCAATGGCAGGAAAGAAATAACACATTATTAGTTTTTCGTGTAGAATCCCTTTTCGCAGTTCATTCGCATATAACTCATTTATGCGTTGGCCTAAGGCCTCCACTTCAAAAAAAAGTTCTACGCAGAAAAAAAATTTGGTACACTTCGATGTTAGATCGACCAGGGTTATTCTTTTAAAGCGCAGATGAAGGCCGCCATGACAAAAAGGAGTTCTAAGCGAAAATATAACAGTCATGGGGAGTATAACATCATCTTTAAACTGAATATTCTCTAACGGATATTATTACTGCTACTTTTGAAACAAACAGTTTTATTATCTTGGAGCAATTTTTTTATATTTTTTTTTAGGTTTTGGATTCTTTTATTTGGGGTATAATCTGCTTTATTTCTCTCAGTTCATTTACAAAAGATTTCGATGAGGTGACAATGGTTATTTGTCATTCTTAACCCTTTTGTTATTGTGTGAATTGTTATAACTGAACAATAAGTAAAATATTGAAATAAACCTATTTTTGCGCTATATAATGTAAAATGAATATGTGCAAACGAGTTCGTGAAGTGATTGAGGACATAAAAGTGAAGAGTGAGTGTAAAATTCATTTAAAATCGGAAAAATACGTACTTTAGATTTATTTGAAATTTTCAATTATAACCTGTAATATATCGGTAACCCGTTACCATTTTATTCCCGCAATCCTGGACACTATTCAAAAGTTGGTAAATGTATAGTTTAGGTGCGGAAAGGAGTTCGACGCGATTGGATTATGAGCACCCGATTTTGGACCAGGGTTATTTTTTTAAACCGCGGTCGAATGCCGCCAGTGCAGAAAGGAGTTACCACGCAATAGAATCTGTGCAAAGTGTGTAATTATACCCTGAACAGGGTATATTAAGTTTGCCACGGAGACCCTTTAAAATATATACATAAATGATCAGCATGATGAGCTGAGTTGATTTAGCCATGTCCGTCTGTCTGTATATATACAAACTAGTCCCTCAGTTTTTAAGCTATCGATCTGAAATTTTGCACCAGTCATTTTCTCACAAAGAAGCTGCTCATTTGTCGGAACGATATCGAACCACTAAGGCATATAGCTGTCATACAAACTGAACAATCGTAATCAAGTGTTTGTATGGGAAACTCTTTCATTTGTCGAGTTATCTTCACGAAATTAGGCACGGAATCTTCTTTAAAGCAACAATTTAATCTCCGAAGAAATTATTCAAATCGGGTGACTATAGCATATAGCTGCCATACAAACTGAACAATCGGAATGAAGTGCTTGTATGGAAAACTCTTTCATTTGACGAGGTATCTTCACGAAATTAGGCACGAGTTATCGCTTAAGGCAACAAATGGGAAAACTTTAGTTTAGCGTCCCACGATTTCAGGGTTAATACGGATATGGTTGGATAGAGGAGATTCTCCAGATCATGAATATATATAATTATTGCCGCCGGAAACTTATAGTTTTCGAGATATTCGCATTTTAAGTTGAAAATTTCACAAATTTTATTTTACAATTTCTCGATTTATGGTTAACTTTTCTTTCATGTTATGCACTTATTATACACTAACACTTCACTATAATGTTTCTACATATTTTTTTTATATTAAATATTTAAATATTTGCTTTAAATAAGCATTTTATTTTTACACAATTTTCGTTATATGAACAATAACAAATGGGTTCCATGTTGTCAGATAATAAGTGTTGCCATATCCAAACGAATGAAAGCAATCAAAATAAATAAAAAACCCAATTACCCTCTACAAAATATTATGAACTAAATTTTCCATTTTAATAAAAGAAAAAGGTTTTATGGCTTAAACGTATGTTTTATTGCATCAGATAATTTCACAAATGGATCATGATGCTGATTTGCCATATTTTTACGCCATCATATAACGAAAATTGTGTAAAAATAAAATGCTTATTTAAAGCAAATACTTAAATATTTAATATAAATTAAGGGTCGGCTTTAGAATAACGTCCCAGGCTTTCCGGGATAAAATGGGTATGGGCGGATAGAGGAGATCCTCCAGATCAAGAATATATATATAGATATAGCCGCGGGAAACTTAGTTTTCGAGATGTTTACGTTTAAAGTTGAAAATTTCAACTATTTAAAGAACGTATTTTTGCCATTTAAAATGAATTATACACTTATATTTTTCACTTTTATATCCACTAACACTTGACTAATTCGTTTTTAGAATTTTTTTTATATTAGATGCTGCAAAAATAGCTTTATTTCAATATTTAAATCATTCTTCAATTTTAAAACGCCAACGCAAAAAGAAGTTCTACAAGAAAAACTAATATTGTCATAGAGGGTATAACAAAATACTTAACATCAATGCTTGGTAATAGTTTATTTCTCTAGGTTTTGGATTCCTGTATTTGGGGTATTATCTGTTTTAATTTCTTTCAGTTCAATTACGAAAGATGTCGATAAGGTCACAATAATTATTTGAAATTTTGCAACCCTTTTGTTATTGTCAGAATTAATAGAATTTAACAATAGTTTTATTATTGAATTAAACTATTTTTGCACTATATAATGTAAAATAAATGTGTACAAACGAATTAGTAAAGTGTTAGTGGATATAAAAGTGCAAAATATAAGTGTATAACTCATTTGAAATCGAAAAAATGCGTACTTTAAATAGTCGAAATTTTAAACTTTAAACCCAAATATCTCGAAAACTATAGGTTACCCGGGGCTATATCTATACATATTCTTGATCTGGAGGATCTCCTCTCTCCGCCCATACCCATTTCATCACCGGAAGCCTGGGACGTTATACTAAAGTTTTCCCTAAAATAAATATGTAGAAACATTGAAGTGAAGTGTTAGTGTATAATAAGTGCATAATATGAAAGAAAAGTTAACCATAAATCGAGAAATTGTTTCCGGCGGCAATAATTATATAATATATATTCGTGATCTGGAGAATCTCCTATATCCAACTATACCTGAGCGGTCGGCATTCATCCGTACTGTGTCGAGGCCAAAACTCCAAGCTTAGAAAAATTAAACAGGGTGTTCCACAGGGCGGTGTCCTCTCCCCCACTACTGTTTAATTTCTACATTTCGATACTCCCCCAACCATCAGCGGGAATTTCCGTGACCTCGTACGCTGATGACTGCACGATATTGTCGTCGGGTAATGGAATCGATGGCATGTGCTCAAAAGTAAACTGCTACCACTCCGACCTTTCTCGCTTCTTCTCTGCAAGGAGTCTGCTGGTTTCGCAGAAACCACCCCTGCAGTCGTTTGTTTGAAGTGGAAACGCCTCCTAGGAACATCAAGAGGTCATTCCTTGATTACGTCGACGACATCAGACAGTACGCCGACCGGAATTTGGACGCAACGAACTACAGACAAGCACTGACCGCCATTCACAGTGGAGCCATTAGCACCTTCATCGACTCCCTCTCAGTGAATGGCGTACTAGATGTCAAACCACCACCCATAGCAGAAGTAGAGCTCGAATTGCCTCGCGAAACCAGAGTGACCCCCGTCGAAACAGCCTGTTTCTTGGGCCTCCCGTTAGATGACCGCGACGACAACCAAATTATCACTTATCATCCAAGCGAGGACTAGATAACCGTTACAACAACAACAACCACAACTACTACATTCATTCAGTCAATTAATTCTTTGTTTACAAGCCTTTTGAAGTTGACGTGTTACGAGTATTTTTTTAATATGGAAAATATTAAATATATATTTGTTTTGAAAGGTTTACAACCAAAAGAAATTTATGAACAATTGTTAGAAGTGTATAAGGAGTTTGGTTGTTCAGCTCCAAAGCAGGTGAAGTCACAACGATCAGCAAAGAAGGTTATGGCATCAGTTTTTTTGGAGTGCATTGATTATCTTCAGAAAGATAAAACAATCAACTCTGAATATTATTGCAGCCTTTTGGATCAGCTGGATGAACAAATTTGTGAGAAAAGACCTAGTTTGCAGCACAAAAATTAATTTCTCATCAGGGCAATGCACCTGCTCACAAAGGTTTTTTAACAATGACAAATTAAATAAAGGATTGCTGGAGTATCCACCGTATTTACCAGATTTGACTTCCAGCGACTCCTACCTCTTCAGAAACCTGAAACAAGTCCTTTGTGGAATGCGGTTTTCGTCGAATGAAGAGCTATTACAGCCATAGACGGGTATTATGCAGAGCTTTCGGAAAATCATTATAGGGATTATAGGGATCCTAAAATTATTGGTGGATCATTGGAATTAGTATATTGAAGTTTAGGTAGATTATATACAAGCAATATGTATATATAGCGCAGAAAACTTATAGTTTTGGATACTCCCGCTCAAAGTCGAGTTGTTCATTTGCAAAATATGGGTATGGTAACACTTATTATTTGTTTGCAAGCAAGCTTTTTGTTATTGTGCAAATAAGTAAAATTTAAGAAAACTATAATGATAATTTGAAACTATTTATGCACTATTTATGATTAAATAAATGTGCAAAAGCTATTTAATCATGTGTTAGTGCATATAATATTGAATAATTTAAGTGTAAAATTCATAAAACATAGAAAAATTAAATACTTTAATTTGTGAATTTTTGGACTTTATATCTGGAAAACTATAAATATCTTTCGGCTAAATGTATATATATTCTTAATTTGGAGAACAATCTCTATCCGCCTATACGCTTTTTATCATGGACAATGCTATACTGAAGCCCAGCCATGTTTTTTCTTAGGATTTTACACATATATTTTTCACTTTTATATTTACTAACACTACATTAATTCGTTTCCACACATCTATTTTATATTAATTAGTGCTAAAATAACTTTAATCAATAGTTAACTTTTATTCCATTATTTTTATTAACACAATAACGAAAGGGTTGCATTCTAACAAATAATCCGTGTTACCTTATCTACATATTTTACAAAGAAACCAAAAGTAAACAAGTAAGGAAGGGCTAAGTTCGGAAGTAACCGAACATTTTATACTCTCGCAAAGTCAAATGGTATACTCGTTTGAGATTTCTTTGTGGATTGACTGATATTTTAGTTAGAAGGTCAACTATAGCCACTGGGGTCCACATATTTAGTACTTAGGGGCTTGAACAGTTTTGGTTCGATTTAGACAATTTTTGGTCACAATTGGCATACTTTAAACGCATATTTCACGCAAAGTTTTACGCCGATATAATCATTGTTGCTTGATCTGCATACTGGAAAGTGAAAACATCAGATGGAATTTAAAATGCGGTTATATGGGAAATAGGCGTGGT